>NW_006922134.1:776052-777586 GCF_000298275.1 Orycteropus afer afer
GAAGTAGGATTGCCCAACCTTCCTTCCGAGGAGTGGCTGGTGGGTTTGAACCGCCAGCCTTCTGGTTAGCAGTCAAGTGCTTTAGCCACTACTCCTCGGAAGGAAGGTTGGGCAATCCTACTTCCGTAGTGATACTGCCTCGGAAACCCAAGGTGGGGTCACTATGAGTCGGGGCCGACTCGGTGGCACATAACAACATAACATACTACTTTGCACTTCAAAATGCACAAAAATGATATAAAGAAAGTTTAAAAATATTCCAGAAGGACATAGCATAAACTTTAACCAATAGAAAGTTACTCTACATTTTGTAGTAGTAGACTTAATATCCTAAATGCCAATTCTTCATAAGTTAATTACAAATTTAATGATACTCTTTATCACATGAAAGAAGTTTCCTTCTAAGTTTGCCAGTAATTTTCATGATAAATGCAGTTGAATGTCATGAAGTGTTTCCTATCTGTTGACATGCTCACAGGTTTTTCTCCTTCAATTTGTTAATAAATGAATTAATAATAATCAACATTAGTGGCTCTTTGAGAGTAAGTCATCTTTGGTTACTATTAAATATGTCTGAAAATTCTGATACTCTACTGTTTAAGAAGTGGAACCTAATTCTCGAGTGTGAGCTAGACTTAGTGATTCACTCCTAACAAATACAATAAAGTGAAAGTGACCAAAAATGACTTCTGAGACTAAATCAAAAGGTACTGTATTTTCTTCCTTGCTCTCTTTCTTGGATTACTTGCTTGAGCAACACAGCTGCTATGATGTGAGGGCACTCAAGGAGCCTGGACCTCATGGAATAAGGAACTGATGACTCCGGGAAATGTGAGTGAGCTATCTTGGAAGTAGCTCCTCCCTCATAAAGCTTTCCTGCTGACATCCTGACTACAACTTCATGAGATATCTTGAGGCAAAAGTACCTACCCTAAGCTGCTCCTGAATTCCTGTAAGTTAGTTAGTGCTTGTTGTTTTAAATCCCTGAATTTTGAGTTAATCTATTTGATAATTAACACATCATCCCTGTATATCTAAGAAAAATTCAATTTTGTCTTGATACATATAATGTTTAGCTCTGCTGGCATAGTACCTAAGGCATATGATTGCTAACCAGAAGGCTAGCAGATCAAACCTACCAGCGACTCCTCGGAAGGAAGATTGGGTGATCTACTTCTGTAGTAATACTGCCTCAGAAACTCAAGGAGGGGGTCACTATGAGTGGGATTCAACTCAACAGCAGTGAGTTTGGTTTTTTATGGGGGGAAACTTGCTTTACTAGTATTTTATTAGGTTTTATAAATATGTTCATAAGCAAGATTGGCCTGTAATTTTCTTTGTTGTATTAGCTATGTCTTATCTTGATATAAAGGTTTTATTAGTCACATACAATAAACTAAGGAACTTCCCTTATTTTGGTACCCTCTGGAACAGTCTGTGTACATTTAGACTTATCTATCTCTTGAATTGGAGCTCTGGTAGCATAGTGCCTAAGGCACTTGACTGCTAACCAGAAGGGTGGCGGTTCAAACCC
>NW_006922134.1:778391-783123 GCF_000298275.1 Orycteropus afer afer
GCAGTGGTTGCAGTTGTGTTGCTACTAGTAATGGAAATATTCAAGTTTTCTTTTTAGTCTGAATTATACTGTTTTAATTTTCTAGAAAAGTGTTATCTGATATAAATTGTAAAACTTATTGGTATTCTTTTATTTAAAAGAAAACTGTATCAAAAGTCATGACCCTTTTCACTTTCCCGTATTATTTGTGTGGGTTTTTTTTTTTTCCTTTCTCAGTCTTCCAAGTGATTTTTATTAGCCTTTCCAAAATACCAATTATTGGCTTTGTTAATCCTCTCTAAAGCAAACCAAACCAATCTCATGGCTGTCGAATCGGTTCTGACTCACAACAACCCCTCCTCTTGGGTTTCTGAGGCTGTATCTCTACGGAAGTAGATTGCCCAGTCTTCCTTCCGAGGAGTGGCTGGTGGGTTTGAACTGCCAGCCCTCTGGTTAGCAGTCACATGCCCTAGGCACTACATGATCAAGGAAAAATATAAGGAAGGTTGGGCAATCTACTTCCATAGAGATACCGCCTCAGAAACCCAAGGAGTCAAATTGACTCGAGGGCAGTGGTTTGGTTTGTTTCTAGTTTATCTTATATTTTTCCTTTCTTAACTTCGTTATCCTCAAACCCAACTGCATCATGTATTAACTAGAAATCTGGGTAAGCTTCTCTCTGTGCCTCACTCTCTCATATGTAAAATGGGGATGATAACAGAACCTACGTTACAGGGTGGTCGTAAAGAGTAAATGAGTTTTGTAATGCACATGAAACAGTGCTTGGCACACAGCAAGCACTCTACAAGTGTTACATGGTAGTTATTGTTAGTGCCATTGAGCCAATTCCAACGCATGGAAACCCCATGTGTGCAGAGCAGAACTGCTTGCTCCAAAGGGTTTTTAGGGCTGTCACCTTTCAGAAGTAGATTTCCAGGCCTGTCTCCCAAGGTGTCTCCAGGTGAGTGTGAACTGCCAACCATTCAGCTACTAGTCAAGTGCTTAACCATTTGCATCACTATGGACTCCTCTACAAGTATTAGCTTTTATCTTTATTACCTCTTATTTTCCTTCGTAGGAGCCCTGATGCTGTAGTGCCTAATGCAAGCGACTGCCAACCAGAAGGCTGGTGGTTCAAACCCACCAGCCACTCCTTGAAAGTAAGACTGGGTTATCTACTTCCCTAGTAATAACATCTCAGAAACCCAAGGAGGAGTGGCTATGAGTCAGATCCAACTCGATAGCAGGGAGGTTTTTTTTTTTTTTTTTTTAATGTTCCTTCATTTGAATTCTGTTATTCTTTTCCTAACTTAAATCAATGTGTTTAATTAACATTTAATTCTTTTTAAAATGAGTATTAATTTGTCCTACTTTACATTATTGTTCAGTTCTAGACATAATTTGAATTATTATATTTTTGACAGGTAAGCTTTACAGAACCATGCTTTTTATTTATTTTTCAAGAATGAGTATCTTTTTAAAATTTTTTATTTTAAGAGTTTGCTTTACATTCAACAACAGAAGCATGCTTTTTAAATTTCCAAATATGTATGTGCACATGTATATGTATAGTTTGTTATGCATTTCTAACTTAAGGGTATTAGTTGTCAAAAAACATGGTTGATGTGATTATTTGAAATGTATTTTTCAAGCTCCTTGGTTGTTGCTATTAGGTGTCATCGACTCAATTCTGACTTCTTGGTACCATATGTGACAAGAGTAGAATTGCTCATAGGGTTTTGTAGGCTGTAATCTTTACAGGAGCAGATTGCCAAGTCTTTTCTCTTGTGGTGAATTCAAGCCACCAACCTTTTGGTTAGCAGCTGAGCACTTAACTGTTGTGCCACCAGGGCTTTTTTTGAAGTTACTTTACAAACCGTTGTTGTTGTTATTGTTCTTATGTGCCGTTGAGTCAGACCCGAGTCATAGGGACCCCTCCTTGGGTTTCCGAGGTAGTATCACTACGGAAGTAGATTGCCCCATCTTCCTTCCGAGGAGTGGCTGGTGGGTTTGAACCGCCAGCCTTCTGGTTAGTAGTCAAATGCTTAAAACCAAATAACCTTGTCATTCTCTCTGATTAAAAATGCACACCAAAACAACCCACTGCCATCAAGTCAATTCCAACTCAGCAACCCCCACTGGGTTTCCAAGGCTGTAAATCTTCATGGAAGTGGACCACCTGCGGTATAGTAAATTACATGGTATACTTTTCTAGCCATAGTCTTTGTAACTCCCACTTTGCTGACAGCAACTGAGCATCTGCTTGTTAAAGTCATCCACCTGGGGCAGCATGAAGTAATCTTTTAAGAAAGTTCATTCTTTTTCTCAGGTGTGTAGAATTCTGATGTTAGGATTGGTTGCTCTGCCACTCTGCCAGGCTTAAAATGAGCCCTCCGAAAGTCAGAGGGGAAATCTCTGACTGCCAGCTGAGAGAGATGTGCTGCTGAGAGAGAGACACACATGTGGCTGAGAAACACACAGCTGAGAGATGGTAGCAGTGGAACCAAGAAGCATGAGACAGAGTGGCAGGCTTACCTGACCCACAGAGGCAGAGGCCAGGCTGAGAGACCAAGGGCCACAGAGGCATGTCTAAGGGGACAGCAGAGAGGAGATTGTCCTGACTGAAGAACTGTATCCTGAGCAAATTCCTGATTTTGAATTGTAGCCTGCTGCTTCCCTAATAAACCCCTTAATCTGTGAGTTCTGTGTGGCTACTGCAGTGAATTAATGAACCCAGCAGAGACATGGTGGGTGTCATGAGAGGGACGGTTGGTGTCAAGGTTGATAAAAAGGTTGGAAGGTGGTAGCATGTCTGGCCTCATAAGAACAGGCCTTGGGCTGCCAATGGTGATTCTTCCTCTTGTGGAGTTAGAGGAAGTCAGAAGATGCTGCCTCCTTGCCCCTTTAGCACAGCCTCATCTTCCTTCTGCGGAACAGCTGGTGAGTTCAAACCACTGACCTCTTGGTTAGGTAGCCAAATGCCTTAACTACTAGACTATCAGATAGTCTTATGCATTAAAAATTCATAGACACATTCATTTCACAGAACATAATTTGAAGGCCATATAGCAAGACATCAGAAGAATTTTTATGATCTGACCTCTGCCAAGTCTTTCAGCACATCTCCTCCAGTTCTGCATGCCCTTACAATGACAATACTGAATTCACTGTGTGGTCTCTTTACCTCTATTCTCTTTTAGCCTTCCATATCTTTACACATCTTTGGTCCCTTCCCTTGACTCTACCAGATTAACTACAATTCATTCTTCAAGACTTCATCTATGAATCATCTTTTGTAAGTAGTCCCTGCTCATCAGGGTGAACAAGGTGTCTCATCCTTTTACTTCCAGTGCATCCAAAATATGAACCACAGGTGCATCACAGCTCTTTAACAACATTCATTCAAAAACTATTTATTGACTGCTTAGTACATGCCATACACTAATCACACAATGATAAATAAAGCAGATGCCTCCTCTCACAGAGTTTAGTCAGCTAATTTTTTAAAACTTACCTTGCAGTACTAGTTTCTACTGTCTAATACACAGTAGCTAAAACAGAGCAATCAATGTTCAATAAATCAATCAATGGAATACAAGTATTTGTATGTCATTAAGGAAAACATAATTGGCGCTTTAAAACATCTATAAAATAACAATACACTCTACTAGTTCCTTACAAGTATAATGACATCTAAAAATACATCTCCAAACCACAGTCTCTATTTAAACACTACCTTAAGAATTTCACTCTCATGAGAGTTCCGGCAAGATGGCGGACTAGGCAGAAAGACTGCACAAACCCTCTTCAACAAAGAAAACGGAAACCAACTAACACAGACACAGAAGATAATCCTGGACCCCGAGCCTTGAAGGGAAGGATATAGAAATGGAATAAACCCGAACTAGCAGAAGAATTTGCATGAAAATACCAAAAAAGGAGACATATGGAGCTGTGGTCTGGCAGCGGTTGTGAGTGATCCTGACGGCACAGACAGCTTGAAGATTCCCAAGTGGTGGCAGGACTTAAGAATTAATGTAAATATCACCTTGCTAGCCAAGGACTGCACAGAGGACTGTGCACGGTGGCTGGGGAACAAATGGAGAAGGTGAAGAGAAAGGTGGCTGAGCTGTGGACTTTTGCCGGTCCAGAGGATGCCGCCATTTTGAAGGTTTAAAAAGCAGCCTGACCATTTTGGATATTTAAAAAGACAGCACTCTCACAGATTTCTGGGGCTTAAGAACACGTTCTGCTTTCCAGCAACCCCAAGGACACTCAGGACCTACAAGACTGACAAGTTTTTTGAAAGTTATTCGATTGTAATTTGTGTCTGAGTGGGAGACAACAACAGTCCCCATAAGACACAACTACACCCACACCTCCAGCAACTTCACTTACTGAGGGACAGCCACTACCTCCTTCTCCACCAACGGGCCAACAATAAAAAACCACCAAGAAGAGCCTTAATCACCCTTTGCTGCTCTTCACAAACAGTTAACAGAGATCTAAATACAACAATGCCACGATGCCTTGAAGACAACAGACCATCACAGTCCACACAAAGAAGCAGGATAAAGTGGCAGAAAAAAGGGAGCAGAATACAGACCCAGAACACATCCCTGAGGAAGAAGCAGCATTGGAACTCTCTGATAAGGAATTCAAAAGAATTATCTTTAAGTATCTTCAAAGGATTGAGAGACAGACCAAAGAAAACACAGAAAAAAACCTTACAAGAATTTTGGAAGAAAATACA
>NW_006922134.1:785078-786177 GCF_000298275.1 Orycteropus afer afer
GGCACTATTTACAATAGGAAAAAGATGGAAACAACCTACGTGCCCATCAGCGGAAGAGTGAATGACCAAACTATGGTACATACACATAATGGAATGCTATGCAGCACTGAAGAATAAGGTAGAGTCTGCAAAACACCGCATGATATGGATGACCTTGGAGGACATTACGCCGAGGGTAACAACTCAGTCACAGAAGGACAAATACAGTATTAGTTTGTTGTTGTAGAGGGTCAAGTAAAGGTGTACATATGGAGGGAAACTTTCTTTGTTGGTTGCCAGGGGTGGGAGGAGAGGGGAAGGAACACTGCAAAAAAAAAAAAAAGCATTGACCCATGTCACTTTCGTTTTGTGTATTTCATTGTAGGTAAACTATATTTCAATAAAATGCATAAACAAAGTAAAGATATTTTTCAAAAATGCAAATGCAGTGTTTGGCAATAGAAAGAAGTTCAGTGAATGTTATAAGGAAGCAGAAGCAGTGAGCAAGGCATACTACTCTAGTATACCAAGATGTAAAAGCAATCCAGAAATAGATCCACCGACCTATGGTCAGCTGATCTTTGAAAAAGGCCCAAAATCCATAAAATGGGGAAGAGAATGTTTGTTTCATAAATGGTGCTGGCAAAATTAGAGATCCTTTTGCAGAAAAATGAAACAAGATCTGTACTTCACACCTTACACAAAAACTACCTACAGATGAATTAATGACTTAAATGTGAAACCTAAAACTATAGAGTTCCTCAAGGAAAAACTACAGGCAAATTTAGGAGCCCTAACATACGGCATAAATAGACTATCAAGCATAACTCAAAATGCACAAACAGCAGAAGAGAAATCAGATGATTGGGACCTTTTAAAATTAAATTTTTATGTGCTTCCAAAGACTTCTCCAAAAGAGTCAAAAGAGAACCTACTGATTCGGAAAAAATATTTGGCAACGACATATATGACAAGGGAATTTATAGAATTTTCTAGAATTCATAGAAAACTTTAACACCTCAGTAACAAAAAGACAAACAATCCAATTAAAACATGGGCAGAAGACACGAATAGACACTTCACCAAGGACGATATTCAAGCGGCCAACAAACATATGAAG
>NW_006922134.1:788022-802456 GCF_000298275.1 Orycteropus afer afer
GTCAATGTCATGAGACAAAGTGTATATGAACTGCTGTATGGAAAGTGAATTTGCTCTGTAAATTTTCACCCATTCACAAACAAACAAAACAAATAAACAAATAAAATGTGATTTCGTAAAACTTCATTTTTAATATAATCTTTCATTCTGACCTTTACCTTTGTAGTTTTTAGAGAAAATAAATAAATACATAAACCACTCAATGCTTATTTTCTACATCTATAGTAAAGAAAATACTCCTAGAAAGATATGAAAGTATTTAAGGAGCTCTGGTAGCGAAGTGCCTGAGCACTTGAGTCCTAACCAAAAGGCTGGGAAATCTACTTCTGTAATGAAAGTACCTTGAAAACCCAAGGAGGGGTTGCTTGAGTCAGGTCTGACTTGACGGCACTTAACAACACAGAGATCTGGTAGCACAGTGCCTAAGGCACTTGACTGCTAACCCACTTGTTCAAACCCACCAGCCACTCCTCGAAAGGAAGGCTGGGCAATCTACTTCCATAGTGATACTGTCTCAGAAACCCAAGGAGGGGTCGCTGTAAGTCAGGTCTGAATTGATAACACATAACAACAATAACAACAACAAAGGTATTTATTAAAGAAATTCAACATTTATAAGGATGGGTAAATATATTAGAACTACTTACAAACTTAATTGCATCTGAGCAATTAATTAGAAAGGAACCCAATCTATGCCAGTCAATCACTACTGAAGAGGAACATTCTCTGCTCTAACAAATACACCTTTGCAGAGAGTAGGGGTGAATCTTCTTCCCACCCCCACCCACCTGGATCCTTGACCACTTCCACAGCACCCCAGCCACCCTTCACAACGCATCTCAAGCAGACAGAAGCAGGTCAGTGACTTAACCTGCACGTGCTTGTATCTCTGAAAGGTCTTTCTCTCACTGAATGAAAGAGGCACACCCTGTGGCCTCACCTCTTGGAGGAACTCACTTACACTAGGCTTGTCCCAGGTCCATGGGCACATGCTCCAGTGGATCGCACCACACTCACCTGCTGTCAGGGCTGCCAGCTGACCAAAACCAAAAAAGTCCTTCCTCCTTGTTTTCCCCTTCTTCCGCTCCTTTTTATTTGTTCATTTCCCTCTCTTGATTTTCCTCTTTTAGTTTTACTAATCTTTCTTCTTCTCATCCACTGCCCCCTTTTGTAAAATTTTTTCTTCTTCCTTTTTTTCCTCCATCCCATCCAACAGGAAGAAGATATTAACTCCCCACTAGTCAGCCATATGCACTGCATCTACCACCTAACCCAATAGTTGAGAGTCACCACATGCTCCAGTACCACTGGATCAATGACAGACAGTGGATAACACCTGCTCATAATCACCCACAGCTCCACTTCATGACAAACAGAGATCCAGGCCCACATATCTAGAGACATGAGGGGAAAGCCCCAATGCTGCCAAGCTGACATTTAAAGAAGCATAACTACCCTACCCATCTGGATATATCAAAACAAATTCAAAAACAACAAAAAAAATCTGTCATCGAGTTGGATCCAATTCACAACAACCCCTCCTTGGATTTCTGAGGCAGTATCACTACAGAAGTAGACTGCCCAATCTTCCTTCCAAAGAGTGGCTGGTGGGTTAGAACTGCCAGCCTTCTGGTTAGCAGTCAAATGCCTTAGGCACCATGCCACCAGAACTGCCAAGGTAACAATGAAAGAAGCATAGCAACTCTACCCATCTGGATATATCAAAGCAAAGCAAAATAAAAACCAGAGTGAAACAAACCAATACATAATCAACAACTTCAAACTATCTCAGAGACAAACAAACAAAGAAACAGAACAAGATGAGGTAAGCAAGTGACAAAAATAAAAACTATGGAACCTCCCCCCAAAATAAAAGGTAATAGAATTACAAGATAAAGAATTCATACACACACACACACACACACACACACATTCATTCCAAAAGCTCAAGGAATCCATTAACTAAAAGCAAGGGGGAAAAAAAAAGTCAATACTCTAGAAGAATTCAGGAAAACAATACAAAAGCAAAATGACAAAATAGATTATCAGAAACAGCAATGAGAAATCGAGTAGCTTAAGAATAAAATCACAGATATAGATAATACATTGGAAGGACAAAAGAGAAGAATTGAATGGACCAAATTACAGATTAGCAAGTTAGAAGAAAAATCCCTTGACACCAGTTTAGATGAGGAAAAAAAAACTAAGAAAAAGAATGAAGAAAACCTAAGAATTACATGGGCTGGTATCAGGAGAAATAACTTGTGATTGGAATGCCAGAAGAAGAAAAAAAATTTGTTGAAGACTTGCTAGCAGGAAACTTCAATATCATGAAAGACAAAAAGGTATTGATCAAAGAAGCTCAAATGAACCCCATAAAGGATATACCCCAAAAGAAAATCACCAAGAAATAGAATCAAATTTTCCAAAACCAGAGACAAAGAAAGAATCTTAAGAGCCACTTGGGAAAAACAAAATGCTTTCTAAAAAGGGTAACCAATAAGTCGAAGCTGTGATTTCTCAGCAGAAACCATGAAAGAGGCAAGAAGACAACAGGGTGACATATGTAAAATCTTGAAAGAAAAAACTGTCAATCAAAAACAATATATCCAACAAAACTGTCCCTCAAATACCATGGGGAAATTCAGGACATTCTCAGACAAACAAAAATTAAGAGGACCAGTAAAAGCCAGACCAATCACACAAGAAATGTGAAGGGGAATCCTTCAGACACAAAACAATAAAACACAGCAACCTAAGATTTAGATCTATGAGATCATCCAAAGAAAATGAAAACAGGAGCCATCAGTATGCTGTCTACAAGAGATCCACCTTAGATACAAAGATAACAAAACATTAAAAATCAAAGGATGCGAAAAATATATCAAGCTAATGGCAACCATCAAAGGAAGACTGGTATATTAATTTCTGATAAATAGACGTCAAGGCAAAAAGCAGCTTAAGGGACAAGAATGGACATAATACAGATAAAAAAGGTTCTGTTCAGCAAGAGGACATAGCCATAATAAATATCTATGCATCCAATGAAACAGTCACAAAATACATAAGCCAAACTCACTGCTATCAAGTCAATTCATAGAGATCCCCATTGGGTTTCCAAGGCTATAAAACTTTATGAAAGTAGATCACCTCATTTTTCTACCACAGAGCACTAGTAGGTTCAAACCACTGACCTTTTGGTTAAAAGTCAAATCCCTTAACCAGTACCAACAGAGATCCTTCAAAATATATACAGCAAACATTAAGAGAATTGAAAAGAGAAATAGACAATTCTAAAATAGAAGACGACTTTTATCACACTACTTTTGATGAAGGGCAGAAAAACTAGAAAGAAAGAAAACAAATATGCAGAAGATCTAAACAACACAATCAAACAACTAGATCTCACAGATGTATGTAGAATATTCCATTCACAAATACACAATACACATTCTTTTTACTACACATGGATCATTCTCCAGAATAGACCATATGTTAGGACACAAAATAACTCTCCATATGCTTTAAAACATCAAAATGCTACAGAGCATCTTTTCAGATCAAAATGCTGTAACATTAGAAATCAATTATTAAAAAATTAGGTGAAAAAAAATATCGGATACATGGAAACTGAATAAATGCCCAACTCAAAAAACTACTGGGTAATAGGAAAAAACATAAAATGTGAAATACAAAAATTCCTAGACACAAATGAGAATAAAAACAACATACCAAAATTTTAGGGACAGAAATAAAGTAGTACTCGGGTCAATTTATAATAATAAAGGCATACATCAAAAAAGGCGACAAAACACAAATTAATACTTAATCTAACAACTTCAACAATTAGAGAAATAATGAAAATTAGAGCAGAAATAAACAGGAAAACAAGAGAAAGAATAAACATTAGAAGTTGGCTCTTCAAAAAGATTAATGAAACTGAAAACCACTGGAAAAGAAAGAGAAGATGCAAATTTAGAAATGAATTTGGTGAGAACATAATAGAAACAATCTAATTAAAAAGGATAATATAATACTATGACAAACTGTACTCCCACAATTTTGAAAACCTACAAAAAAACGGATAAATTGTTAGAAAAACACAACCTACCTAAACAAATAAAGACTTAGGTAGAAAATAAGAACAGAGCCCTTACAAAAGAAGAAATTGAACAGGTCATAAAAAAATTCTGGGCCCAGACGGCCTCACTGGTGAATTCTACCAAAATTCAGAGAAGAGAGAAACTTCTGGAAAGGTGGCAAAAGAGGCAAAATACAAAGAACCAATTGAAAGAGATGGACAAGACAATCCTGGAACCCTGAACTTTGAAAGGAAGGATAAAGAAGTGGATTAAATACCAACTAGCAGAAAATCTTAAATGAAACAGTGACTAAGGGAATACATGAAGATGTGGACTGTTTTGGTTACCTAGTGCTACTCTGACAGAAATATACCACAAATGGGATGGTTTTAACAAACAGGAGTTTAATCTCTTACAGTTTGGGAGGCTACAAGTCCGAGTTCAAAGTGCCAGGAATAGAGGTAGGTGAAAGCCTCTTGACCTTGGGCTTCAGCTCTCTCTGCCTCTCTGCTCCTGGCCCACTGAAGCTAGAGGTGTCTCTTCACTCAGGCAGTTTCTGGCTACTGAAGCTAACAAGCCCAAGGTCGACAAATAAAATGGCACAGTCCCCATATTACCAAACTACATGGCAGGCCACTGATTGAAGTTCCATTAACAGTCCCAAGATCAGCAGACTACATGGCAGGCTGCTGAGTAACAACTGAGGCTACATGAAGGATTCAAGCATGTTAAAAGCTGCAGATCTTCCTCACAGTTGCTTCTATATACTGGAAGCAGCCCACATTCCTAAAGCAGCTACTCAGCTGCTCCAGTACATTCCACAATGGAGTTGATTACCAATATCACCATGAGGAATAACTACATCCAGCTGCCCAGCCACTAAAAACCAGGCCCAGTCAAGTTGACAAACAACCTTAATTACCACATGGATGTCAGCTCTCCTGTGGCGTTCAGGTCCACACAGCAACCTAAGAATTGGCTCTGCCTGCCAAGGACTATATGGACAATTGCACTGGTGGCTGACGACTAGAAAGGAAAACAGCAAATAAGGAGACAAACTAAGCTGTAGTAGACTTTCACTGTCCTGAGGGTGCGGCCATTTAAAATATTTTTAAGTGGCATGGCCATTTTAATCAATTCAAGAAGTTCAATGAACCCCAAAAAGGACAGACCCCCAAAAGAAAATCACCAAGACATATCATAATCAAACTCACCAGGACCAAAGACAAAGAATGAATCCTGAAAGTAGTATGGACAAAACAAAAAACTGTCTACAAAGGGCAACCAATAAGCCGTAATTTGCAACCAATAAGCCGTAATTTTCTGGTAGAAAGCATGCAGGTGAGAAGGCAATGGGATGAAATGTACAAAACCCTGAAAGAAAAATTGCCAACCAAGAATTATATACCCAGCAAAACTGTCTCTTACATGACAGTGAAATCAGGGTATTTCCAGATAAACAGAAATTAAGAGAATTTGCTAAAATTACCAGAACAATCTTACAAGAGTTGCTAAAGGGACTCGTTTGGATAGAGAACCACCATCACCAGACAACAACCAATGATTAACACAAATGATGATATAATCCACAAACCAAGCCAGTTACAGAAGTACCTGAAGTAAAATAAACTTAAAAAATTGTAAACAGGAAACCAGAGACATTAATTAGTAAATACGGACAACTACAAACCAAAAAGAGGAAATAAATATCGTAGGTACAGGACTTCCAAATTGGGAGGAGCCAAGACAATGGAAAAAATAGAACAGACTTTTCTAAACTTGGGGAAAAAAGTAATAAATCACAGGATAACATTAAAGAAAAATAATAAACATTCACATGAAAATTAAAAAGAGGAGAGCCACAAATATTTAGCAAATACTAAAATAATCACATTGAAGGAAATGATAACAATTCATAAACAAAATGAACTCAGCACAAAAAGTTACGGAACAAAGAAATCAGCAACACCGTGAATAATAACACATGACAAAATAACAGTAAACAAATATATACTTGTTGATAACTACACTCAATGTAAATGGATTATTTAAATGTATCACTCAAGAGACAGAGTTGCAGACTGGAAGAGAATGCATGACCCATCAACATGTTGTCCATAAGAGACGCAACTCAGAGATAAAGAGAAAAAATGGACTAAAACTCAAAGGCTGGAAAAAGATATATTAAACAAATGGCAATCAAAAAAGAACAGGAGTGGCAATATTAATGTCTGATTAAATAAGACTTTAAGACAAAAACTAATGTAAGAAACAGGGGAGGATACTATATGATTAAAGGAGCAATTGAACAACAGAATATAACCTAATAAATATCTACACACCCAATGACACAGTCCCAAAATACATAAAGCAGACTTTAACAGAAATGAAATGACAAATAATTGACTCCACAGTAATAGCTGGAGATTTTAATACACCACTTTCAATGAAAGACAAAATGACTAGAAAGAAACGTCACAGAAAAACTAAACAATACAATCAATGCACTTGACCTTATAGACATCTACAGAGTACTTTACCCAACAGCAGCACAATATAAATTCTTTTCTAGAGCACATGGTATATTCTTCAGGATAAAGCATATGTTAGCCACAAAGCAAGCCTCAATAAATTTAAAAACACTGAAATACTGCAAAGTATCTTCTCAGTTTACAATGCTATTAAATTAGGACTCAACAGCAGGAAGATAAACAGAAAAAGAACGAACACATGGAAACTGAGTAACACCCTCCTTAAAAACAACTGGGTAATGTTCTATGGTTTTGGTTTGGTATCACCACGGAAGTAGATTACCCAATCTTCCTTCTGATGAGTGGCTCGTGGGTTTTTACCGCCAACCTTCTGGTTAGCAGTCAAGAGCCTTAGGCTCTACGCCACCAGAGCTCCCAATTGGGTAACAGCAGAAATAGAAAATGGAATTAAACATTTTCTTGAGTCAAATGACAATGAAAACACAACATGCCAAAATCTTTGGGACTTAGCAAAAGCAGTGATCAGAGGGCAATCAATAGCAATAAATGCACACATCAAAAAAGAAGAGCCAAACCTTAATCCAACATCTCCAATCAGAAGAACTGAAAGCAAAAAAAAAAAAAAAAATCTATAGTCACCAGAAGAAATAATGAAGATTCAAGCAGAAATATATGAAACAGAAAGACAACAGAAAAAAATCAACAAGACTAGAAGTTGGGAAGAAATATTCAACAGCAACCTATCTGACAAGGAACTTATGTCTAAAATTTATAGAAAACTCCAACACCTCAACATCAAAAAGACAAACAATCCAATTAAAAACTGGGCAAAAGATGTTAACAGATGCTTCACCAAAGAAGATATTAAAGCAGGCAAAAAACATATGAAGAAACGTTCCCAATCATCAGCCATTAGAGAAATGTAAACCAAAACAATAATGAGATACCACCTAATAGCAAAAATCAACACAGAAAATAACAAATGTGAGCAAGGATGTGGAGAGATTGGGACTCTCATACACTGCTGTTGACTATTCCTTGAAAAGCTGGAAACAGAAATGCCATCTGATCCAGCAATCTCATTACTAAGTATGTATCATAAAGAAGTGAAAGCCAGAAGACAATTAGATATATGCACAACCATGTTCATCGCAGCACTATTCACAATAGCAAAGAGATGGAAACAACCTAAGTGCCAAACAACCAAGGAATGGATAACCAAACAGTGGTACATATACATAATGGAATACTATGCAATACTAAAGAATAATGTATACTCCTCAAAACACCACATAACATGCATGAACCTGGAGAACATTATAATAAGTGAAATAAGTCAATCATTAAAGGGCAAATATTGTATGAATCCACCATTGTAAAAAGTCAAGGGAAGGTTTATATATACGGAAAGAAATGTTCTTTGTTGATTACCAGGATGGGAGGGAAGGGAAGGAAAAATTGCTAGATACGTTTTTAAAAAAAAATTATGTGTATTTGTGTGTAAGGAGCTCTGGTGGTGTAGTGCCTAAGGCATTTGACTGCTAACCAGAAGGCTGGTGGTTCAAACTCACCAGCTACTTCTTGGAATGAAGGAAGACTGGGAAATCTCCTTCTATAGAGATCCGCCTCAGAAACCTGAGGAAGGGTCACTATGAGTTGGAACTGACTTGACGACAATGAGTTTGGGTTTTTGTTTGTTTGGTGTGTGTGTATAGAAACCAAAGGTTATTAGTGGTTACCAGGGGAAGGAGGGATGGGGACAGGAGAAGCTTTAGTTTGCGGGGCACTGAGTTTATGCAGTAGTATAATATTTTGGAAAAGGATTGCAATAATGGTGGTGTAACATAAAAAATGTCATCAATGTCCCTGAGCTGTAAATGTGGAAGTTGTTATGTGGGTGAATGTCTTCATATGTATGTTCTCTGTAGAAGTTAAGTAAAAAGAAACAAAATGAGAATCTTCTTATTTTTCTGAAATTGTCTTTTCCTTACCTCAGAGATGTGGCTAGATAAAACTGCACTTCCAATTTTCTCCAAACAGTTTTGACCTATGCTTCCACCTCATGAATTCCAAGACAGTATTAAAATGATGCATATTTTCAAAAATCTGTTCAGGGAGAAAAAGAAATATATTTAAGACTGAAAGAACTTTTATTTGTCAGAGTGGAATAATACTAGGAATGTCATAATACGTCATGGATAAAACTATACATTTTCACAGTAAAAATCAACAAAAAGTTCTACTGAAATCCATCAGTTTACGTTTTTCCAATTTCTGTCCAGAAGTTTTTCATTTTAACTATTTTAAAATTAAGGTAAACAAATTTGTGAAAAAAACACTTAACATGAAAAATTTCTATTACTCTATTAGCTTAAACTTTTGAGGAGAAACTCTGATCTTAATTTGAAAAAGCAGGAGCAGCTGGAACAACACTAAAATCTGTAATTCTGAAGTATTCAGATTCCCACTTAAGCAAAAATATATCTCACCATTCAGTTAGTACCTCGTTTTCACTTATTACCAACAAGTCCCAGTAACCAGTAACCATTTCATTCAAACTTCTACCTATAACATTAGGAATTTTTAACATTATAATTAACAGCAGTGGTCTACATCAATGGGATAGGTTTCAACTACTGCCATCGGTACCCAACTGCTTTAAGGGACAAACATTCACAAATCCATAGGAAGAAAAACATTAAAAACGTGTAATTTATTTAAAGATAGGCGTTTCAATTACTCAAAGATCTGAAAAGTAATTCCATTAAATATCTCTTTCAAGTGACACTTTAAATAAAAAATATATTGACCTATATGTAAAAATGAAAATTTAGAAAACTGTATGAACATTTCCCATATTCCACTGTTGTTGTTGCTGTTGTTATGTGCCGTCGAGTCGACCCCGACTCATAGTGACCCCTCCTTGGGTTTCCAAGGCAGTATCACTATGGTAGCATAGTGGCTAAGACACTTGCCTGCTAACCAGACGGCTGGCAGTTCAAACCCACCAGCCACTCCTCAGAAGGAAGGTTGGGCAATCCTACTTCCGTAGTGATACTGCCTCAGAAACCCAAGGAGGGGTCGCTATGAGTCAGGTTTGACTCGACGGCACATAACAACAACAACAAATCACTATGGAAGTAGATTGCCCCATCTTCCTTCCAAGGAGTGGCTGGTGGGTTTGAACCGACAGCCTCCTGGTTAGCAGTCAAGTGCGTTAGGCACTATGTTACCAGAGCTCCCCATATCCCATTAAAAACAAAAATACTTTTGTATTTAAGTCTGTTTAGAATTATCATTTGTGTCTCACAGAGGTTTAGTAGTCTTAGCAATAATGATTAGACTCTCATAAACTGGGGCAACCTGAAAATGTTGAGCCTTTCAGCAGCCTTTCTCAAAGACAACGGACCCCAACTCAACAGATAAATTGCCATAGCACCAGGTTAAATCCTCATGGTCCAACTAATGGCAGACTGATCCTGAAAGCAGTAATACTTTGTTTTAGAAACCTTTGACATTCTTCTCAATGTACTAGTAACCCATCTCTTAAGCAGGTCCCTAACGTTTTTTTGAAGTACTTAGATGACTACAAAACTTTAGATCATCACCTAAGAGAAATTAGTTTAAAAATAACAAGGGGGGAGGGCAGTTACACAATTAGAGAATTGGCATTTAGTGTTCTTTTGTTTGTTTGTTGTTTTCCCCCTGAAATAGTCATTAATCTTTTTTGGGGAAAATATACTAATCAAAAAATAACTACATTGTGTTTCTGGCTTAGGAATGGCAAAAAGATGTTCCTCCAAAGCCATTCTTTGCCAACTAACTACATTATTACCTGAGGGTATGTACTGAAGAAAAGAGGGGAGGCAATGATTGTATCAAACAGAACTCTGATTGACAACCCATCAAAATGATTCTGTGTGAAAACATACAGCCAGAATTTCATTCTACCAAGCATTTACAATGTCCCAAATAATAAACAGAACATGTAAATCTTTTGCCAACCATTGTTTATTGTAGCATTATTTATGACATGACTATTTCCTTGGTAATTAAAACAAAAAAAGGCTTCAAGTTTTAGACTAACTCCAAAGGTAACAAAAAAGGAAAATAAAATAACAAAAAGAAATGACTTCAAAGTTGAAGGCCCGAAAAAGTCTACCTTCCTCCCTCCATTTTTTTAATATACAAAAGCACTTGGCAAAATCTAAAATTTAGAGAACTTTTTCTGAGAACTTAAAACCAAAAACCAAATTCTCTGTCATTGAGTCAATTATGACTCATACCGACCTCCATGGGGTTTCTGAGGCTGTAAATCATTATGGAAGTAGACTGCCCCACCTTCCCTCTGTGGAGCAGCTAGTGGGTCTGAACTACTGACTTTCTTCTGGTTAGCAGCCAAATGCCTTATACAGAGCTCCTTTTCTTTTTTTTTTTTTTCTTCCAGTTTGTTGTACTCCTTTTTTTTTTCCTTTTTATTGTGACTTGGGTGAAAATTTACAGAGCAAATACACTTTCCATACAGCAGATCACATACACTTTGTCTCATGACATTGACCACAATTTTCCACAACAGCTCCCCTCCTACTTCCTCCCGATAGTCACCTCTTCCCTGTGTACATCCCTCCATGCACTCCTGCACCGAGCTGTCTCCCTGTGCATAAGCAGCCCTTCTTTCTCCCACGCTTGTTCCCTCCAAGGAGTGTATCTACCTCAGGTAAATGTTCAACTCATATGCCTGTCTATTGTTTGGCTGGAAGCCACAGGCATGCATTCAATTCCAGACCTGAAGGGTAGCTAGGGGCCATAGTCTCAGTGGTTCCATCAGGCTCTATCAGGCCAGCAAACCTGGTCCCCCCTCCCTTTTTCTCCCAAATGATTTTGAGTTTTGTTCCACATTGTTCACCCTGTCTATCCAGGATCTCCTACACATAACTTCTTCCAAGTGGTTGACACTAGTAGCTGGGCACCATCTACTTCTTCTGGTCACATAGTCATATAGGCTGCAGATCGGATGGCGTACCAGTCGCTAGGACTAATTGTTTCCACGAATTTTTGGTTTTCTTCGTTCTTCTTTGCTCTGGACGAGGAGAGACCCATCGTTGCATCTAGATGGCAGCTTGCAAGCTTTTAAAATCCCAGTCGCTACTCACCACAGTAGGAGGTAGAATAATGTTTTGTATAGTATGTTATGCCAACTGAGCTTGATGTCCCCTGTGACTATGGTCCCGAGCCCACAGGTTCAACTCCTCAGGCCCTCTGGGTAGCTGGCTGTGACCAAGTAGTGATGACACCCTTGCTCCTTGTCAGCTCCACTATACACCTGGGAATTCAGATCATACACATAAAGTTATAGGACCACTGTCTGCCAACTCTATACATGTTGTTGGGTACACTCCCCACTTCACAGACATACCTAATAGTTCAGCCTGTCCACCCATCTATCCACCCATATACCCGTGTTTGCCTTCACTGACCACCCCATACTATATGTGCAAAAGGGTTCATCTTTCTTGTCTGTACTTCCCACATACCTCTCTATGTCTTTCTCTTCCTCAATGCCACAATATTGATCACTCGCATTTGGTACATTGCCCTTCTCTTCACCCAAATCAAAAACTTATCTCTCTCTATCTAACAGTATTCCCTCCCCTCCCCTCCATCCCCTGGTAAATAACAAAGAAAATGTCTTTCCGGAGATAAGCATTTCCTTGACTTTTTACAATAACAGACTAATACAATATATATCCTTTTGTGATTGACTTATTTCACTCAGCAAAATCCTCCAAGTTCATCCATGTTATGCGGTGCTTTGCAGATTCTACATTATTCTTTACGGTTGCATACTGCATACATTCCATTGTGTATATGTACCATAGTTTAGAAATCCATTCCCCAGTTGATGGACACCTAAGTTGTTTCCATCTTTTGGCTATTGTAAATAGTGCTGCAATGAACATGGGTGTGCATATGGCTATTCTTGTCATGGCTCTCACTTCTTTAGGGTATATACCTAGTAACGGAATACCTGGGTCAAATGGTATTTTAAGTTCCAACTTTTGAAGGAATAGCCATACTGCTTTCCAAAATGGTTGTACCATTTTACAATCCCACCAGCAGTGTATGAGAGTCCCAATCTCTCCACATCCTCGTCAGCATATGTTATTTTCTGTCTCATTGAACTTTGCTACTAGTGCTGGAGCAAGATGGTATCTCATTGTTGTTTTGATTTGCATCTCTCTAATAGCTAATGATCGTGAGCATTTCTTCATATGTTTGTTGGCCGCTTGAATATCCTCCTTGGTGAAGTGTCTATTCATGTCTTCTGCCCATTTTTTAATTGGATTGTTTGTCTTTTTGTTATTGAGGTGTTGGAGTGTTCTATAAATTCTAGAGATAAGTCCCTTGTCAGATATGTTATTACCAAATATTTTTTCCCAATCTGTAGGTTCTCTTTTGACTCTTTTGGAGAAGTCTTTTGCAAGCACACAAAAATTTAATCTTTAGAAGGTCCCAATCATCTCGTTTCTCTTCTGATGTGTGTGCATTTTGAGTTATGCTTGATACTCTATTTATTCCATATATCAGAGCCCCTAAATTTGCCCGTAGTTTTTCCTTGAGGAACTCTATAGTTTTAGGTTTCACATTTAAGTCTTTGATCCATCTGGAGTTCATTTTTTGTGTATGGTTTGAGGTACAAATCTTGTTTCATTTTTCTGCAAATGGATCTCCAGTTTTGTCAGCACCATTTATGAAACAAACATTATCTTCCCCATTTAATGGATTTGGGGCCTTTGTCAAACATCAGCTGACCATAGGTCGATGGGTCAATTTCTGGGTTCTCAATTCTATTCCATTGGTCTATGTATCTGTCATTAAACTAATACCAAGCAGTTCTGACTACTGTGGCTGTATAGTAGGTTTTGAGATCTGGCAGTATGAGACCTCCTACTTTGTTCTTCTTCTTCAATAGTGCTTTGCTTATATGAGGTCTCTTTCCTTCCCATATAAAGTCAGTGATTGGTTTTTCCATATCCCTATGGAAAAATGTTGATGGTATCTGGATTGGGATTGCATTGAATATATAGATTACTTTGGGAAGAACTGACATTTTCACAATGTTCAATCTTCCTATCCACGAGCATGGGATGTTGCAGTGTAGTAAATTACTTAGTATGGCTTTTCTACCCATAAGTCATTGTAAATTCAGTGGTGGAATGAGTAACTGAGGAGCTCCTGATTGTAAATGTTACCTATCTGGGTTATTTCTGTTGGGCGTGGCACAACACAATGTTATGGGAGGTTCTCTTTCAGGTGCTTAGAGTTCTGATGCTATGATTGGCTAGTTTGGCCACTCAGCCAAGCTCAAAAGGAGGCCTCATAGAGGCAGAATCTCTCTGACTGTTGGTTGAGGAAGATGTGCTGCTGAAAGAGACACGGGCTCCTGAGACACGCATTGCTGGGAAAGAGACGCAAGAGACATGCATTGCTGAGTGAGACACCGAGAGACCAGCACTGCTGGAAAAGAGACTGTTGGCTGAGGGACGGTGGGCTGGGAGAGAGACTGAGCACTTTTTTCCTGAACTTGAATTGTAGCCTGTGGTGCTGCCCTAATAAACCCCATAATCTGTGAGCTCTGTGTGGCCACTGCAGCGAATTATCAAATCCAGGAGAGAGGTGGTGGGTGCTTTGGGAGGAACGGGTGGTGGGTGCTTTGGGAGGAACGGTTGGTGAGAGGGCTGGAGGGAGGCAGCATGTCTGGCCTTGCAGTAATAGGCCTTGGGCTATTGATGGTGATTCTGCCTTCCTCTTGTGGGATTAGAGGAGGTCAGAACATGTGGCTTCCATGCTGTTTCTGCG
>NW_006922134.1:803071-820098 GCF_000298275.1 Orycteropus afer afer
TGATCAGGTATGGGTGTTGGATTTTATCAAATGCCTTTTCTGCATCAATTGATATGATCATGTGCTTCTTCTCCTTTATTTATGTGGTGGATGTTGTTGATTGTTTTTCTAATGTTAAACCATTCTTGCATATCTGATATGAACCTCACTTGGTCATAATAAATGATTTTCTTGATATGTTGTTGGCTAGGATTTTGTTGAACATTTTTGCATCTATATTCATGAGGGATATTGGTCTGTAGTTTTCCTTTTGAGTGACATCTTTGCCTGGTTTTGGTATCAAGGTTATACTTGCTTCATAAAATGAGTTAGGGAGGAATCCATCCTTTTCTATGTTTTGGAATACTCTGAGTAGGATTGGTATCAGTTCTTCTCTGAATGTTTTGTAGAATTCTCAGAGCTCCTTTTCTAAGAACTTAAAAAAAAACCAAACTCACTGCCACTGAGTCAGATCTGACTCACAGAGACCCTTCTTTGGGTTTCAGAGGCAGTATCACTATGGAAGTAGATTGCCCAATCCTCCTTCAGAGAAGCAGCTGGTGGGTATGAACCACCAGCCTTCTGGTTAGCAGTTAAATGCCTCAGGCACGATGCCACCACGGCTCCTAAAATACAGACAGGGATACTACATTTGCAAATCATATATGTGACAAATGCCTAGTACAGGAATTCTCCATGCTAGGATCCTTAGATTTATGGACAATTCCTACTTTCTCTTTAATAATATGTATACTTGCTCTCACACTGAAACCACTGAACCAATCCCTACTTAAATTCTTCATCGCAATCTTCTTCACTTCCTCCAAGTGCAGCTTTTATATGTCTTTAAAAATGCTTTGAGTCTTTTCTTGCACTGAAAGAAGCCTAAATAACAACCACATGCACCTGGACTGACTTATCTACAAATTCATAACCTGGGGACTGCCTTCTACCTAGAATATACAAAAATTCTCAAAACTCAACTACAAACAGAAAGTTGTTTATCAATGTTCACTGCAGCACTTTTTACAATAGGTAAAAGCTGGACACAAACATGAATATCCAACAGAAAATCATCTAGCCATAAAAAGAAATGTAGTCTTGATACATACTACAGCATGGATGAATCATTAAAACATTATGCTCAATGAAATAAGTCAACCACAAAAGTACATACCAAACAATGTATCTTACATGAAACATGCAAATGTATGTGACCAAAGTTTATTATTACTGGTTGCCAAGTATGGGAGTGTGGGAAAAAGGGTAAATCTTTGCTTAAGGGCTATGGAGTTTTTTTTTTTTACTGGTGGTGTAATAATTCAGAAATGTACAGAGATGATGGATGGTTTCAGAACATGATGAATGCAATCAATGTAGCTGAACAGACAAAAGTTTTGTTATATGTTTTTTGACTACAATAAACAATTTTTAAAAAGTGAACTGTTTTTAAGAAATCAACTAGAAAATAGGCAAAACAGAAAAAAAGCATTTTGTTGAAGAAGATATTTAAATGGCAAATAAATACATCAAAATGGTGACCAAGAACAATCCATCAGGGAAAAACAAAAATTAGGACCACAGTGAGATCACTATAGACCTATTAAAAGAGTTAAACTAAAAAATACTGGCAATAACAGGCGCTGACAAGAATGTGGAAAAAAACAGATCTCTCATACTTTGCTGGTGAGAATGTAAAATAGTACCAACCTAAAACAAATGCTTTGCCTTTTGGGTTGATTCTGACTCATAGGTACTCTACAGGACATAGGATAACTGCCCATAGGGTTTTCAAAGCTGTTAATCTTCATGAAAGGAAACTGTCACATCTTTACAGAATGGATGGTGGACTAGGACCAAAGACCTTTTGGTTAGTAGTGGAGTGATTTAACTTCTATGATACCAGGGGTCCATAAAATGGTAAAGCTACTTTAAAAACAGTCTGGCAGTTTCTTTAAAAATTAAACATACAATTACATGTAATATACCGATTACCCTACTGGACACTTGCCTGAAAGAAATGAAAATTTATGCCCACAAGCAATTCTGAACATAAACGCTTATCCAAAAAAACCCAAAAACCAAACTCATGGATCCAACTCATAGAGACCCCTCCTTGGGTTTCCAAAGTGGTATCCCTACAGAAGTAGATTGCCCAATCTTCCTTCTGAAGAGTGGCTGATGGGTTTGAACTGCCAGCGTTCTGGTTAGCATCCAAATGCCTTAGGCACTATGCCAGCAGCACTCATAGTAGCTTTATTTTTAACACCTAAAACGGAGTGGAAGTGGGGGTTGGGGTTGGGAGGGGAAACAACCCAAAATATCCTTTAACAGGCGAATGGTTAAACGAAATGTCTAACATTCATGGAACACTACCTAGTAATGAAAATCAATAAGCTATTTATTTACGCATACAATGATTTGGATGGATCTCAAGGAAATATGATGAGGTGGGAGAAAAAAAAATACCAATTTAAAAAGTCATATACTACATGATTCACTTATAAAACACTCTTAAGACTGACAGAAATCAGAGCTAGAAACAAATTAATGATTGCCAGGGAGGCATGTCTATAGATGCAACTATAAAGCAACAGCATGAAGGAAACTTTATTGTGATGGAATATGTGCCTTCACAACAGTGGGGGTTACAAGAGCCTACACGTTTAAATGGCACAAAATTATACAGATATAATGTAATTCCCCATATAGACTCGACGGCACATAACAACAACAACAACAACAAAGCAAGAAAAGAATCACATGATCATATCAATAGATGCAGAAAAGGCATATGGTGAAATCCAACACCTTTTTGAGATAAAATGCTCAGCAAACAGGACCAGAAGGAAAATATCTCAACATAATTAAAGGCATATATGCAAAACCAACAGCCAACATTATTCTCAATAGAGATGACTAGAAGTATTCCTTACCTTGAGAATGGGAATGAGCCAAGGATACCTGCTATCAACATTTGCCCTCACTCAATACTTCCAATTCAATATAGTATTAGAAATCCAAGCCAGAGCAATAAGACAAGCAAAAGAAATGAAGAGCATCCAATTCAGAAAAGAAGACATAAAATTATCTCTACTCCTTTGCTCTATTGATGTATTACTTTGATACAGTAATACAATACTGTACTGGAAGTTCTAGCCAGAGCAGTAAGGCAAGAAAGAGAAATAAAATATGTCCAAAATCAGAAAGGAAGAAGTAAAGAAGGCGGACATTCACAGCTTGATTCTATATATGGAAAGCCCTAAAGTTTCCCCAAGAAAATGGCTGGTTCTAATAGGATAATTCAGTAAACTAACATGGTATAAAAGAAAGACACAAAAAATCACTTGGGTTCCTATATACTAAAAAGGAGAACTCGAAAAGGAAATCAAGAAAACAATACCATTTAAAATAGCCCCAAAAATGATAAAATAGCTAGGAATTAACCTAATCAGGGATATAAAAGACTTATACAATGAAAATTATAACATACTACTAAAAGAGACATACATAAATGGAAAGACATTCCGGTCTCATGGGTTGGAAGATTTAATATAATGGAAACGTTGTTGTTGTTGTTGTTATGTGCTGTCGAGTTGTACCCGACTCAGCGACCCCTCCTTGGGTTTCCGAGACAATATCACTACGGAAGTAGATTGCCCCATCTTCCTTCTGAGGAGTGGCTGGTGGGTTTGAACCACCAGCCTTCTGGTAAGCAGTCAAGTGCCTTAGGCACTATGCTATCAGAGCTCCCAATGAAAACATCAATACTACCTAAAGTGATCTACCGGAGCTCTTTAATAAATGGTACTAGTAAAACTGGATACCCACATGCAGAAAAATGAAACAAGACTCTTAACTCAAATCATGCGCAAACACTATCTTAAAATGGATCAAAGATCTAAATGTTAAACCTTATTGTTGTTGTTGGGTGTCATCAAGATGATTCCAACTCATAGTGACTCTATGTACAACAGAATAAAACACTGCCTGGTACAGCAATGGTCCCTATGTTTGAGCACACTTTTGCAGCCACTGTATAAACCCATCTCACTGAAGGTATTTCCCTTTATCGCTGATCCATTATATTGAAGAGATTGAATCAGTGATCAAAAAACTCCCAACAACAACAACAACAACAACAAAAATGTCCTGGATTAGATAGCTTCACTAGAGAATATTATCAAACATTTACAGAAGAACTGACATCAGTACTATTTAAATTCTTCCAAAGGCAGAGAAGAAAAGAACACTTCTAAATTAATTCTATGAAGCAAACATAACCATGATACCTAAACCAGACAAAGATACCACTAAAAAACCAAGGCCAAGACCTCTCACAATATAGATGTAAAAATCCTCAACAAAACACTAGCAAACACAATCCAAAAATATATTCAAAGAATCATACAATGACGAAGTATGATTTGTTCAAGAAATGCATGGAGGGTTGAACATTAGAAAAATCAATCAAATACATCAACAGAACAAAGGAAAAGAATCACATGTTCCATTCTATAGATGCAAAAAAAAAAAAAAGCAGTTGATGATATATAACACTCTTTCTTATTGAAACCCCTAAGAAGACTGGAATATGATCCCAATTCCTCAATATGACTCAGGACATATATGAAACGCCAACAGCCAATATTACATTTAATGGAGAAAGAATAAGAACTTCCTCCCTTGATGTCATGAATAAGGCAAAGGTGCCCTCACTCAATTCTTCCATTCAATATAGTATAAGAAATCCAAGCAGAGCAGTAAGACAAGCAAAAGAAATGAAGGGTATCCAATGTGGAAAAGAAGACATAAGAGTGTCTCTATTCATGGATGATATGATACACAGAAAATCACCAAAGAGTCTGTAAGAAACTATGTAGAGCTAACTAAGGAATTATGCAAAGTTGCAGGATACACGTTCAATATGTGAAAATCAGATGGGTTTCTATACACCAGTAATGATAAATCTGAAATGTGAATTAGAGAAACAATTCCATTTACAATAGCATCTAAAAAATAGAATATCTAGGAATAAATCTAACCAGGGATGTGGACTTACAAAATGAAAACTATAAAACATTGCTGAAAGAGATTAAAGATGACTTAAACAAATGGAAAGATGTTCCATGTTCAAATACTGGAAGATTTAATATTACTAACATGTCAGTATTATCCCAAGGCAATCTACAGATTCAAAGCAATCCCAATCAAAATCCCAAAAGCCTTCTTTACAGAAACAGAAAACTCAATCCTCAATTTCATATGGAATGGCAAGAGGCCCTTGTGATAGTTGGAGTTGTGTATCAACTTGGCTAGATCACGATTCTGAATGGTTTAAGCAACTATCATGGGGGTTATTCCCATGACGGGATCGGATGTATATATTCTAAGCAGCCAATCCATTGAAAGGGAGTTTCCCTAGGGGTGTGGCCTGCTTCCAATATATTTATGGACATCCTGGGAAAACGAGACACGCTTCTGTGGATCTGGATCCTGCTGTGCCGCCTACAACTGTCCATGAGCAAACAATCCACTCTTTGGCTTGGTGATCTTGGATTCGTCATTGGTCAGAGTCAACAGCTGGTGTACCGCCTACCAACCTTGACCTCATCTGCTCCTGCAGCTGCGTGAGTCAGGAAAAGCCTCCAACTTGACGTTTGATCCAAGAACTTGGGACTAGCCAGATTCTGTAAGTGCGTGAGCTATTTTCCTAAGATAAATTTCTCTCTCTCTCTTTCTCTCTAACCTTTATTGGTTTTGCTTCCCCAGAGAACCCAGCCTAACACATTTGGTGCCCGGGGTGGGGTCTAGAGAGACAAAATCCTAAAGATGGGTTTTCTAAATTGGATTGCACCAATTCTGTTTTGGTTCTCCAATTTGATTAATCATAAAGGCACTGTGACTCTGCCTCTATTAGTAAAGAGGGCCCTTCTAATCTATGGCATGACATGGCAACATTAATATCCAAAACAGCACCACCAATAGATCAAGGCTCTGGGTGATTGCATGTTTGATACTTTTCTGCAATTCTGTCAGCATGAGGAGTATCAGGAAGCTGGTTGGTTGGTCCTACTTAAACTAGACAAAGTAGTGAAAGAGTGAGATGAATTCAGGGCTCCTAAGTCACAGCTCAAGTACCACATTAAAAACCTCAGTGTTTCCAGTTGTGCCCTGAAAGAAAGCCTTATTTCTTCTAGTAACAGAGTTGATACTGTGGAAAACCAAACCCAGAGTCTTATTGTAAGGGTGGCTGAATTACAATGCCAGTTGAATTGTCAACCCAGAATGGTGTCTGAATGTGGTGGTTAACTTTGTGGGTCAACTTGGCTAGGCCTGGTTGAGTGGCTGGGCAGCTGGATGCAGTATTCACTATGATGAGATTGGTAATCAACCATGGTGAAATCTACTGTGAGCAGCTGAGTCTGCATCCTATATGTAAGGAGAAGGTTTGGGAAACAGTCTCTAGCCTATGGCATGCTTGTATCCTGCATGTAGCCATGTCATTGCTCAGCAGCCTGACATACTCCGCCGACCCGGGGACTTTCAATGGACTTGAATTAATGGCCTGCCATGTGATTTGTTAACATCAGGACTGTGCCTCTTCACTTGTCGACCTTGGGTTTGTCAGCCTCAGTAGCTAGCAGCTGCCTGAGTGGAGAGATGCCTCTAGCTTCAGTGGGCCAGGAGCAAGAGGCAAAGCTGAAGCCCAAGGTCAAGGGGCTTTCACCCAGCCCCTAGAGCCTGGCACCTCAAACTCAAGACACCTAGCCTCCCGAATTGCAAGAGAATAAACTCCTGTTTGTTCAGCCATCCTATATGTGGTATATTCTTGTCACAGCAGCACCAGGTAACCAGAAGATAGAAGTTAAAGTGAGGGCACTGACTGGGAAAAAATGGGATCCTGAAACCTGCAATGGGGATAGTCAGGAAGACAGATGAAGGTTGGGCAATCTACTTCTGTAGTGATACCATCTGGGAAACCCAAGGAGGAGTCGCTATGAGTCGGATCCGACTCGATGGCAGCGGGTAGTGGTGGACTGAGGAAGATGAGGACACAGAGCCTATAAATTCTGTTGAATCCCTCCCATCTGAAGGAATTACTATAAAACCATTACTCCTTCCATCTCTGTTTGATGGGATTAACCCAACTGTTCCTGCTAGGTCATTGCTTGAGGTAGATGCCAAGGAAGACATTGCTGAATGTCCTCAGGAACTTCCCCAACACTCACTGTTGCTGCTAGACCTAAAACTAAAGTTAAGTCCAAGCAAGCCCCAAAAGGTGAAATACAAAGTGTGACTGAGGAGGTGGTACTCTACACCCGAGAAGACCTACTTGATTTTGCTAACATGTACAGATAGAAACCTGGAGAATATGTATGGGAATGGCTACGGAGAGTCTGGGATAATGGTGCAAGGAATGTTAGCATTGGCTCAGCCTGAGTTTATTGATTTAGGCCTACTACGTATGGGTTCTTAATTCAATGTTTTAGCTTCAGAGGTTAGGAAAGGATCTAATTGCTTATTTGGTTGGCTTACTGAAGCATACATTATGTGGTGGCCTACCTTAAGTCAAGGTGAAGTACCAGACCTGCCTTGGTATAATGTAGAAGAAGGTATCCAGAGGTTTAGGAAAATTGGCATGTTAAAATGGATTTATCAGATTACACGCCTTTCACCACCACAGTGAGGAACAAATTTGTGAAGGGAGCCACAGCATCCTTGAAGACTGCTGTGATTGCGATTTTATGTAAGCTGGATTTTACAGTGGGAACAACCCTAATTGAACTAAGACACTTAACTACAATGGGGCTGATTGGACCCCATGGTAGTAGGGGCGAAGTGGCAGCAGCGAATCAACAAAGACAAGGTGGGCGTGATTACCATAATGGACAGCGGAGTCAAAACAGTAATCAGAATACACTGCCTCCTGTGGAATTATGGCATTGGCTACTTAGGCATGGTATTCCTAGGAGTGAAATACATGGCAAACCTACTAAACATTTAACTCGATCTGTACAGACAGAATACTAGGTCACGTGAACATCAGCCTAGATTCAATTGCCAGAATACAGAGTTACAGCCTCTCAATCAATTCCCAGACTTGAGTCAGTTCACAGACCCACAATCCCTTGAATGAAGGGGAGGCCAGGTCCCCTTGAGGAAGGACCCCACCACTACACTGCCAAAAATGTGTAATGCCAATCTTTCTCCCAGACTTCCCCAAAGGGATCTGAGGGCTTTTACAACAGTGACTGTTCACTGGGGAAAAGGAAATAATCAGACTTTTGGGGGATTACTGGACATTGGTTCTGAACTGACACTAATTACAGGAGATCCAAAGTGTCACTGTGGCCCACTAGTCAGAGCGGAGGCATATGGAGGTCAAGTTACTGATGGAGTCTTAGCTCAGATGTGTCTCATACTGAGTCTAGTGGGTCCCCAAACCCATCCTGTAGTGATTTCTCCCCAGTTCCAGAATGCATAATTGGGATATATTGAACAAATGGCAGAATTCCCACATTGGGTCCCTGACGTGCAATAAGGGCTATTATGGTAGGAAAGGCAAATGGAAGCTGTAAGAACTGCCTCTACCTACAAAAATAGTAAACCAAAAGCAGTATCACATACCTGGAGGCATTGTAAAGATTACTGCCACCATCAAGGACTTGAAGAATGCAGGGTGGTGATTCCCACCACGTCCCCATTTAATTCACCTATTTGGCCTGTGCAAAAAATAGATGGATCTTGAAGAGTGACAGCAGATAATCGTAAACTTAATCAAGTGGTGACTCCAGTTGCAGCTGCTGTGATTTCACTGCTTGAGCAAATTAGTAAATCTCCTGGTACTTGGTATGTAGCTATTGATCTGGCCAATGCCTTATTCTCAATACCAATTTCAAAGGACCATAAGAAGCAGTTTGCCTTCAGCTGACAAGGCCAACAAAACACTTTCATCACAGTGCTTCTTCAGGGGTATATCAACTCCCCAGTTATGTCATAATTATGTCAAAATTTAGTCCATAGAGATCTTGATCGCCTTTCCCTTCCACAAGACATCACACTGGTCCATTATGTTGATGACATTATGCTGACTGGACTTAGTAAGGAAGAAGTATAGATGAATCTAGACTTATTGGTGAGACATCTGCAAGCTAGAGGATGGGAAATTAACCCAACAAAAATTCAGGCACCTTCCACCTCTGTGAAATTTCTAGGGGTCCAGTGGTGTGGGGCATGTCAAGATACTCCTACTAAAGTGAAGGATAAATTATCGTATCTGGCTTCCTCTGCAAATAAAAAGGAGGCACATCTGGTGGGCTTCTTTAGATTTTGGAGGCAACATATCCCTCATGTAGGTGTGTAGCTTCAGCCTATTTATCAAATGACTCAGAAAGCTGCTAGTGTTGACTGGGGCCCAGAACAAGAGAAGGCTATGCAACAGGTTAAGGCTGCTGTGCAAGTGGCTCTGCCACTTGGGACATACGATCCGGCTGATCCAATGGTGCTTGATGTGTCTGGAGCGGATAGAGATGCTGTTTGGAGTCGTTGGCAGGTTCCTATTGGTGAATCCTTGGGATTTTGGAGCAAAGCTCTGCCATCCTCTGCAGATAACTACTCTCCTTTTGAGAAACAGCTTTTGACTTGTTACTGGGACTTCCCTAAGGACAGTGGTGAAAAGAAATCCTCCCAACAGGCAAAACTTCGAGCCATGCACCTGGCTGTTCACTTTGCATGAAATAAAGAAATGGCCAGATATACAACTATATATGGATTCATGGTCTGTGGCCAATGGCTCAGCCTGATAGTCTGGGACTTGGAAGGAGCATGATTAGAAAACTGATGACAAGGATGCATGGGGAAGAGGTATGAGGTTACATCTCTCTGAATGGGCCAAAGGAATAAAGGTATTCATATCTCATGTGAATGTTCACCAAAAGGTAACCTTGGCAGAGGAGGACTTCAACAATCAGCTGGATAGGACAACACATTCAGTGGAAACCAGTCAGCCTTTTCCCCCAGCTATTCCTGTCACTGCTCAATGGGCTCATGAACAAAGTGGCCATGGTGGCAGGGATGAGGTTATGCATGGGTTCAGCAACATGGACTCCCACTTACCAAGGCTGATTTGGCTACCACTACTGCTGAATATCCAATCTGCCAGCAGCAGAGACCAACACTGAGTCTGTGATATGGAATCACTCCTCAGGGTGATCAGCCAGCAACTTGGTGGCAGGTTGATTACACTGGACCCCTTCCATCATGGAAAAGACAACGTTTTGTTCTTACTGGAATAGATACTTATTCTGGATATGGATTTGCCTTCCCTGTACGCAATGCTACTGCCAAAACTACCATCCATGGGCTTACATTCAGAATGCCTTATCCTACCATCATGGTATCCCACCAAGTATTGCTTTGGCTCAAAAGACTCACTTCACAGCAAATGAAGTGAGACAATGGGCCTATGCTCATGGAATTCACTCTTCTTACCATGTTCCCCATCATTTTGATGCAGCTGGCTTGATAGAATGATGGAATGGCCTACTAAAAACTCAATTTTGACACCCGCTAAGCAGCAATACCTTGAAGGGTTGGGGCAATATTCTCCAGGAAGCTATATATGTTCTAAACCAGCATCCAATATACGGTGCTGGTTCTCCAATAACCAGGATCCAAGGGTCTAGCAACCAAGGGGTAGAAACAGGAGTGGTACCAATCTCTATTACCCCTAGTGACCCACTCAAAACATTTTTGCTTCCTGTCCCTGCTACCCTATGCTCTGCGGGTCTGGAGATCTTAGTCCCAAAGGGAGGAACACTCCCACCTAGAGACACAATACTGATTGCATTGAACTGGAAATTAAGAATGCCAACCTGCCATGTTAGCTTCCTCATGCCTTTGGATCAACAGACAAAGGGGATTACCGTACTATCTGGTGTGATAGATTCTGATTACCAAGGGCAAACTGGATTGACATTTACATAATGGAGGTAAAGAATATGCCTGGAATGCAGGAGATTCTTTAGGACGTCTCTTAGTACTACCATGCCCTGTGATTAAAGTCAATGGAAAATTATAGCAACCCAATTCTGATATGACTACTAATGGCCCAGACCCTTCAGGAATGAAGGTTTGGGTCACCCCACCAGGCAAAGAACCACAGTCAGCTGAGGTGCTTGCTGAGGGCAAGGGAAAGACGGGAATGGGTGGTAGAAGAAGGTATTTCCGAATATCAGCTATGACCATGTGACCAACTGCAGAAACGAGGACTGTGATTGTTATATTTCTTCATTGTATATGTGCATCAAATATTTTTGTTTCCTTCTGTTACAAACTATGAAATGTAAACAGGGTTTTGGTTGTATATGTGTTACTGTATCTTGTTAGGCGCAAGTATCACTTTATAATTGTCCTTATTTACAGACTACATATGGTTAAGAGATGTGTACAATTGCCAAGTTGACAAGGGGTGGAGTGTGATAGTTGGAGTTGTGTATGAACTTGGCTAGACCAGGATTCTGAGTGGTTTAAGCAGCTGTGATATGGGTTATTCCTATGATAGGATCAGATATATATGTTTTGAGCAGCCAATCCGTTGCAAGGGAGTTTCCCTAGGGGTGTGACTTGCTTCCAATATATTTAGGGACATCCTGGTAAAGTCTTCTGTGGATTGGGATCCTGTTGTGCTGCCTGCAACCATACATGAGTGAACAATCCACCATTCAGCCCGGAGATCTTGGATTCGTCATTAGCTGGAGTCAACAGCCAGTATACTGCCTACTAACCTTGAGTTCGTCAGCCCCTGCAGTTGCGTGACTCAGGAAAAGCCTCCAGCTTGACATCTGATCCAAGAACTTGGTATATGCCAGCTGCTATAAGTGTGTGAACTAAGATAAATTTTTTTTTTTTTTCTCTTTCTCTCTCTCTCTATTGTTGTTGTTGTTATGTGCCATCGAGTCAGACCCCTCCTTGGGTTTCCAAGGCAGTATCACTATGGAAGTAGATTGCCCCATCTTCCTTCCAAAGAGTGGCTGGTGGGTTTGAACCACCAGCCTTCTGGTTAGCAGTCAAGTGCCTTAGCCACTATGCTACCAGAATATATATATATATATACACTTTACTGGTTTTGCTTCTCCAGAGAACCCAGCCTAACACAGCCCTGAATAGCTAACACAATGCTGAAATAGAACAAAGTAAGAGACTCATATAGGTACAATAATCAAAACAGCCTGGTGGTGGTATAACAATGAACACACAGACCAATGCAAGAGAACTGAAAAAAAAAACCCCACAAATCTATGATCAACTGATTTTTCACAAAGGTGCTAAGTCTATTCAGTGGAGAAGAAGGGTCTTATCTATAAATGGTGCTGGGAAAACTGGATTTCCACATGCAAAAAAACGAAACAGGAACCATGCTTCACAACATATACAAAAATAAATAAAAATGGATTACGAACCTAAATGTGGAAACTAAAACCATAAAATTTTTAGAATAAAATATAGAAGCAACACTACCGGGCATAACTTCTAATAATGGATTATCTAGTATAATACAAAAGCACAAACAGGAAAAGACAAAATAAATAAACGGAATCTCAAGAATTAAACATTTTTGTTTATGCAAAGACTGTACCCAAAAGTAATAAGACAAGTTACTGATTGTGAGAAAATCTTTGGGAACCATATATCTGACAATAATCTAATAAACAAAATATAAAAGTTCCACAACTATAAAAGGACAATAAGCCAATCATTAAGTACTCAAAGGATTTCAACAAACATTTCACCAAAGAGGACATGTACATGGCAACCAAACACATGAGAAGATGCTCAGCTTCATTAGCCATCAAACAGATGCAAGTCAAAACCAGAATGAGATCCCATTACACTGCCCCTAGGTTGACCAAGAGTCAGAAAAAACAGGGAGCGGGGGACGAAATAACAAATGTTGACCCGGATGTGTGGAAACTGGAACCCTTATCCAGTGCTGGGGAAATGCAAAATGGTACAGCCACTCTGGGAAACAGTATGGTGGTTACTCAAAACACTAAAAACAGAACTATTAAACGATTCAGCAATTCCACTCCTGGCATAAACCTAAAAGATGTGAAAGGACAGACTCAAAAACAGACTATGTACACCAATGTTCACTTTAGCACTATTGACAATATCAAAAGACACAAACAACCCAAATGCCCATCAATGGATGGATAAACAAAATGTGGTACAAACATACAACAGAATACAGCTGAGCCAGGACGAGAAATGATGTCTCAATACATGCCAGAGTACAGATGGAACTTAAAGATATTTTACTAAGTGAAATAAGCCAATCACAAAGGATAAATATTTTAATCACCTTACTTAGAAAAGGTAAAAAAAAGGCAAAAGTATAGAGGTCAAAGTTTAGTAGTTACAAGGGATGGAAAGGAGGGGTTAATTGTGATGGAAAACTCACAATGCTTAAGGGTAGGGTTGAAAGGCAGATTACTTTAATTGTCAATGAGTTACACACCTGTGCATTAGGCTAAACTTGTGTGATGTACTTACAACAATAAAATAAAAACAGTAGGAACCACTGCTGCTTATTTAAAACCAAACACAACTCGTAGGATTTGGTTCCTTCATTTATAGGTTTAGGGTCATGGTTCCATGGAACATCTCAGTTAATTGGCCTAATAATGCATCTCATGTTTTGTTCCATCTCCTAGTTCGCTGCATACTGCCTGGGTCTTAAGAGCTTCTAAGTGGCCATCCAAGGCACAAGAATTGGTCTCTATTCACCTGCAGGAAAGAGGAAGATCAAGAGTTAGGAATTCCAGCCAGTTATTGAAATCTGACATAATATCTAATTGAAGTTAAAGGTTGAGGTCCTGGTACTCTGACTAAGGGTCACATGATCACGAGTCATACCCCGACGACCACGTTAGCAAACTAATTAAAACCCCAGAACCAGTCCTGTAACCTTTTTGATCTGCAATTATGTATGTATTGCAATTCGGGTCCTTTCCCTATTTCTGTAGTCTCATCTATAATCATGATGAACTGACCTACCACCAATTGTGATCTTGTGATGATTTCCTTTGTTCTTTACCATATATAATGAACTCCATGGCTGTGATTCAGTTTTAATCTGCCTCTGTAATGGGTACATGCTGATGGTTTCCCTCATACTGTCTTTGTCTCTGTCCTGTTTCGGACTTAACAAAAAGATGTCTATAGAACATTCCATCACTCGTCTGTCAATGTGCTGTACTGTGGTGGACTGTGTGTTGCTGTGAGGCTGGAGTGTATGACATCAGTATTTCAAATACCAAAAGTTTCACCCATGGTGGACAGGTTTCAGCAGAACTTCCAAACTAAGACTCAGAAGAAGGAAGGGACCATCTACTTCTCAAAGAAACGTGCATTTTCCAGTTGCACTTGCTAAGGTGAACTGAAGGCATCGGGTTTTTTTAAAGTTTTCAACAGAAACTAAATATACACGTTTGACAAAGTTACATATACATTCCCTGACTGAATTAGCAAAGTGTTGTTGTTGCCACTCTGATACATGAAGCTATCGGGGATTTACACCTTAGAGTGGGTTACGGCCATTCAAGTACTTTCAAAACAGTAGAACTTTGCAATTTCTTGAAATATTCCTTGATTTAGATGTGACAAAGTTACTTATACTTTGTTTTCAGTAGCAAACAAAGTGTGACTCACTTCACATAGATTCATCATGCATTTTCCAGTTGTGTTTGAAGGTGACTCAGAAGAAGGAAGGGACCATCTACTTCTCAAAGAATTAGCCAGTGGAGACCTATGAATAGCAGTGAAACACTGTCTGATATAGTACTGTAAAACTATATAAATAGCCCTGGAACACTGTCCAATATAGTGCTAGAAGATGACCTTTCAGGTCAGCAGGCACTCAAAAATACAACTACGAAAGAGATCCCACCTGAATAAAGTCAACCTTAATGACATGGATGGAGTAAGACTTTCAGGTCCTCCATTTGCTGATGAAGAACAACTCAAAATGGGAAGAAACAGCTGCAAACATTCATTAAAAATCAGAACATGGAATGTACGAAGACTAAATCTAGGAAAATTGGAAGTTGTCAAAAATTAAAAGGAATACATAAAGATTGATACCCTAGGCAACAGTAAGGTGAAACGGACTGGTTTTGGCAATTCTGAATCAGACAAACATATAAGCTACCATTCCAGGAATGACAAATTGAAGAGGAATGGAATGGCATTCATCATCAAAAAGAATGTTTTAAGATCTATCCTGAAGTACAGTGCTGTCAGTGATAGGATAATATCTATATGCCTACAAGTAAGACAAGTTACTACTACTAATATTCACATGTACACATCAACCTCCAAGCCAAAGACCAGGAAACAGAAGATTTTTCCCACCTTCTGCAATATGAAATTGACCAAACATGCAATCAAGATGTATTGATTGAGAGTTGTGACAAGATGGCGGACTGGGCAGAAAAACTGCACAGACCCTCTTCAACAAAGAAAAGGGAAACCAATTAACACAGACACAGAAGATAATCTTGGACCCCTGAGCCTTGAAGGGAAGGATATAGAAGTGGATTAGCCCCAACTAGAAGAAGAATTTGCGTGAAAATACCAAAAAAGGAGACATACGTAGCTGGGGTCTGTCAGCGATTCTGAGCGATCCTAACGGCACAGACAGCTTGGAGATTCCCGAATGCTGGTAGGACCTAAGAATTAACCTAAAAATCACCCTGCTAGCCAGGGACTGCACGGAGGCCTGTGCATGGTGGCTGGGGAACAAACAGAGAAGGTGAAGAAAAAGGGGGCTGAAATGTGGACTTTTGCCGGTCAGGAGAACGCCGCCATTCTGAAGGTTTAAAAAGTGGCTTGACTATTTTGGATATTTAAAGAGACAGTGCACTCCCAGATTCCTGGGGCTTAAGAACACGTTCTGCTTTCCACCAACCCCAAGGACACTAGGGACCTGAAAGACTGAAAAGGTAAGACATTCCTCTTGTTACTCTTATACCCAACACCCGCTTGGTGAACAGAGGTGTGGCCATCCCCCACTCCCACCTGCATTCCAGTCCTATAAGAACTCCATCACAGTCTGTGTGCTCAGACGGAGTCTGGGTGCCCTGCCCTGTCCTCCACGGATTTTTTTTTCTCTTTTTTTATTTTCATTTTTTTCTCTTTCACTTTCTTTTTTCTGGTGATTAGTTTGTTTGTATTTGTCTGTTTTAAAACAACTAATATTATTAATACTTTTATCCTTTTTATTATTATTCTTAATCTTCCCCTACCAGATCCTAGTTTTCAGCATTTTTTCTTTTCCCTGTGCCTGGTTGAAATTTATTTTTAAATTTTAGTTTTTTATTTTTCTTTTACCCCTTTTTTCACATGATTAACCCCATTCCTTGTTTTTCATTTTACATTTTTCCCATTTTTTCCTTCATTTATTATTCTGCTTCCCTACTTTTTTTTCCTTAGTGCCCTATCACCAGATATTGCAGGTTTTCTTGCTTTTTCTTCATTTTTTCCCTTTTTTCGGTTACTGTTTCTGGGTGATTACGTGGCGAATTTTTAGTCCATAGGCTTTTGGTTTTTTGATGGTTATTCAATTGTAATTTGCGTCTAAAGGAGTGGGAGACAATAACAGTCCCCATAAGACACAACTACACCCACACCTCCTGCACCTTCACTTACTGAATGAGAGATACTATCTCCTTCTCCACCAACAGGACAATGATCAAAAATGACCAAGAAGAACCTGAATGACCCTTGCCTGCTCCTCACAAACAGTTAACAAAGATCTAAATACAACACCACCACAATAGCTCGGAAACAACAGACCATCATAGTCCACACAAAGAAGCAGGATAAATTAGTAGAAACAAGGGAGCAGGATACAGAGCCAGAACATATCCCTGAGGAAGAAGCAGCATTGAAACTCTCTGATAAGGAATTCAAAAGAATTATCTTTAGGTATCTTCAAAGGATTGAGAGACAGACCAAAGAAAACACAGAAAAAACCTTACAAG
>NW_006922134.1:824199-825096 GCF_000298275.1 Orycteropus afer afer
GTGGCCAACAAACATATGAAGAAACGCTCACGATCATTAGCTATTAGAGAGATGCAAATCAAAACAACAATGAGTTACCATCTTGTTCCAGCACTAGTAGCAAAGTTCAACAAAACAGAAAATAACAAATGCTGGCGAGGTTGTGAAGAGATCGGGACTCTCATACACTCCTGACTCTCATACACTTTCCATTTTGGAAAACAGTATGGCTTTTCCTTCAAAAGTTGGAATTAGAAATACCATTTGACCCAGCCATTCCAGTACTAGGTATATACCCTAAAGAAGTGAGAGCCATGACAAGAATGGATATATGCATGCCCATGATCATCACAGCACTATTTACAATAGCCAAAAGATGGAAACAACCTAGGTGTCCATCAACTGAGGAATGGAAAACCAAACTATGGTACATGCACACAATGGAATACTATGCAACACTAAGGAATAATGTAAAATCTGCAATACACCGCATAACATGGATGAACTTGGAGGACATTATGCTGAGTGAAATAAGTCCATCACAGAAGGACAAATATTGTATTAGTCCATTACTGTAAAAGTTAAGGAAAGGTTTACCTATAGAAGGAAACTGTCTTTGTTGGTTACCAGGGGTGGGAGCGGAGGGGAGGGAACGCTATTAGATAGATAAAGTATAGATATGGGTGAAGAGAAGGACAATGTACCAAATGTGAGTGACCAATATGGCAGCACTGAGGATGAGAAAGACATAGAGCAGTACATGGGAGGTATAGACAACAAATATGAACCCTTTTGCACATACAGTACTGCATTGTCAGTGAAGGCTAACATGGGTATATGGACGGATAGATGGGTGGACAGGCTGAACAATTAGGTATGTCCATGAAATGGGGAGTGTATCCAAGAACATATATAGGG
>NW_006922134.1:825725-849598 GCF_000298275.1 Orycteropus afer afer
GGCACATGAGTTCAACATTTACCTCAAGTAGATACACTCCTGGGAGAGAACAATCATGGGAGAAAGAAGGGCTGCTTATGCACAGGGAGACAGGTCAGGGGGCAGGAGTGCATGGAGGAATGGACACAGGGAAGAGGTAACTATGGGGAGGAAGTGGGAAGGGAGCTGTTGAATTGTGGTAAACTGTGGTCAATGTCATGAGACATAGTATATTTGAACAGCTGTATGGAAAGTGAATTTGCTCTGTAAACCTTCACCCAAATCACAATTTAAAAAAAAAAAGGAGGTGTTTGCTGAGGCTGTGCTCAACCCCACGCCAATGAAGCATGGTAGTCTTGCATTCTCTTGTGACCCTGATGCTCAGCTTGGATGCTGCCTCTCCCCCCTACCAGTTGTGCCTTGGTGCCTTGTTTGCCCCCAGTTGTGCCTTAAGGACTAATTCTGGCACCCCTTGCCAGGGGGCTCCCTGAATCCTGTTTTATCTGAATGCCTTTTCCCATTAAGCAGGCCTGCAGGGAATGGGGCTCTGGGTCCTGACCCACTGCACTTGGGAACATCAGGTATTCTCATGAGCTAACCCAGGCCAAGGCTGGATCCTGCCCCAGAGGCCATCCTGGTGCCCTCTGCCCCTTTTCCCCTACTGACCAGTTCACCCAGCTTTTCTACACAGATGTTGCTGCCTACTGTGGTGCCTCAGGTTAGGGGCTCTCAGCCATCCCTAACATCTGTCTTCACTGCTCTTGGAATTGCCCCCCCCATACCCACACCCCTAAGATGTTCTCTCCTTTCCCAAAGGAAGGAACCACAGAATCCTGAGAAGATGAACTTGCCCTAACTTGCCCCCATGTGCCTTGGCCTCATGCATTCACTGACAGACTCAGACCCTGTGCTCCTGGGAGCCTTTCCTACCCCCATCACCATCAATAAAAGCTCCTGTCTCTAGTGAATAAATGAATGAATAATGGATAATATGTACTTTTAAAGTTAGGAATAGTAATTTTACATATAGATTTTAACAAACAGTATTGATGTGGCAAACACCATCAAAATCAAACACTGAGAGATCTACAAAGAAAACACAAAGATCTTTCCTCCATAAGCAAATTTTAAAACTCAAAATTGTGAATTATCAGTATAACTACTTAAATTTTGCTTCACAGGTCAAAGATTATGCCTGTGTTTCAGAAAAATAATATCTGAAATAATCTGAGGGTACTCACTTTGTGAGTTTAATAGTTTTTAAATTCATATTGCAGTTGGTTGTTAGAAACAGTTGAACTAGTTCTGCTTCATACACACCTATGTACAACAGAATGAAACACTGCCCAGTCTTTCCTGTGTTACAATCCATTATTGCAGCCAGCATACCAAATCATTTTGTTGAGGGTCTTCCTCTTTTTCACTGACCCTCTACTTTAACAAGCATGATGTCCTTGGCCAGAGACTAGTCCCTCCTGATAACATGTCCAATGTATGAGAGATAAAGTCTCGTCATTCCCATTTCTAAGGAGCATTTTGGCTATACTTCTCCCAAGACATATTTGCCCAATCTTCTGGCGATCCACAGTATATTCAACATTCTTCATCAACACCGTAATTCAAAGGCATCAATTCATCAGTCATCATTGTCCAGCTTTCCCATGCATATGAGTTGACTGGAAATATCATGCTTTGGATCAAGTGCATCTTAGTCCTCAAAGTGACATCTTTGCTCCTTAACACTTTAAAGAGATGTTTTGCAGTGTACTCCATACTGAAGGCTGTAGTCTTTGATCTTCACCAGTGTTTTGGTTACCTAATGCTGCTCTGACAGAAATATACCGCAAACGAGATGGCTTTAACAAACAGGCGTTTTTTCTCTTACAATTTGGAAGGTCAGAAGTCCAAGCCCCAGGTGCCAGACTCTAGAGGCTGGGTGAAAGCCCCTCAACTTTGGGTTTCAGCTCTGTCCTGCTCCTAGCCCAATGAAGCTAACAAACTCATGGTTGACAAGCAAAAAGGCACAGTCCTGATATTACCAAACAACAGGGCAGGCCATTAATTCAAGTCCAGAAAAAGTCCCAAGATGGGCAGGGCATGGCAGGCTGCTGAACAATGACTTGGCTACATGAAGGGTTCAAGTGTGCCAAAAAGTTAGAGGCTATTCCCAAATCTCCTCCTCATGCACTGGCAGCACACCACATCTCTAAAGCAGCTACTCAGCTGCTTGTGCCAGATTCCACTATGGAATTAACTGCCAGTCTCATCGTGGGAAATAACTACCACCAGCTGCCCAGCTACTCAAAACCAGTCACAGCCAAGTTGACATATAACCTTAACTATCAAAATGAGTAACTGTGCTTCAAGTAATCTTCACTTTCAGCAAGCAAAGTTGTGTCATTTGTATATCACAGGCTGTTACTGAGTTTGCGTCCAAGCCTGATGATGAATTCTTCTCCATAAAGTCCAGCTTCTCAGATTACTTGTTCAGCACACAGACTTAGTAAGTATGATGAAGATACAACCCTGACAAATACCTTTCCTGATTTTAAACCATGTAGTGTGCCCTTGTTCTGTTGGAACAACTGCCTCTTTGCTGTCTATACACAGGTCCTCATGAGTACAACTATGTGTTCTGGAATTTCCATCCTTGGTAACATTATTCTAAATTTGTTATGACCCACACAGTAGAAGTCCTTTGCACAGTCAATAAAACACAGGTAAACATCTTTCTGGTATTCTTTGCTTTCAGTCAAGATCTATCTGACATCAGCAAGGATATCCCTAATTCCATGTCCTCTTCTGAAACCAGCCTGAATTTCTGGCAGTTCCTGTTAATGTACTGCTGCAACCATTTCTGAATTATCTTCAGCAATGCTTTACTTGCATGTGATAAAAATAACACTGTTCAATAATTTCCACATTCTGTTGGATCTCTGGAATGGACACAAATATGGATATCTTTCAGTTGGTTGGCCAGGTATCTATCTGTCTTCCAAATTTCTTGGCATAGACAGGTGAGCACTTCCAGCACTGCATCCATTTCTCTCAGTTCCTGGAGTCTTGCTTTTCACCAACACCTTTAGTGAACTTGGACTTATTCCCTTCAATACTTTCATATGCTAACTCCTGAATTGGTTGAACAATGACCAATTATTTCTTGTACACTGACTTGTGTATTCATTCCATCTTATTTTGACGCTTCCAGCATTATTCAATATTTTGCCTATAGAATCCTTCAATATTGCAAGTTGAGGCTTGATTTTTCTCTTCGGTTATTTCAGCCTGAGAAATGCTGAGCGAGTTCTTAATTTTTGGTTTTCTAACTGCAGGTCTTCGTACTTTTAATTATTATATATATATATACATACACACACACATACACATATAGCACAAAGATTTTTTTTATACTATTGACATTAATTATAATCCTATCGATTCATTATACCATAAGTGTCTCTAAGCATCCTGTTTAGCAAACAGAAGATTGTTATATAATTTATTTCTTAAAATAGACCTATTTCTTAATGATATACATTCTTTAAGGCTATATTTAAAGTATCTTTCAGAATTGCTAAACCAAGGTAATAAGTGTAGAATGGATTCCTTTTAAAAGAAGCACATAGCTTTTCCAAAAAACTAATTACACTTCATGAAAATTGGTAACTATTTATTACCTCAAAGATGTACTGGTTATGTAAGAACTTAATCCAATTAATCCATCATATAATATTTGGCTTCATTATTATTTACTAAAAACTTTAACTTGTTGTTATGTGTCGTTGAATACATTTTGACTCAGAGCAACCCTATAGGAGGGAATAGAACTGCCCCCATAGGGTTTCCAGGTTGTGTATTTACAGGCACACATCAGCAGGTCTTTTCTCCCATGGAGCAGGTGGTGGGTTCAAACTACCAACCTTTCAGTTTGTAGCTGAACACTTAACCACTGCACCGTAATTACTTAAATTAAAAATCCAATTGTCCTCCATTGAAGATGTATGTATCAATGACACTAAACAAATGTCATTCTAGAATTACAGAAAATAAAAACAAAACTATTATAGGAATAGGCAAATTAATTTCTTCTCACAGAGGAGGAAATTACAGATATTCCCTGGAAAGGTCAGGTGTAGGTTGGGTAAGCACATAGGAAAGAAAGTTTTAGCTGGGAAGCCTATATTTAAGTTCTCATCTGCATGTGATGAGAGGTAAGTAGTTAATTATTGAATTAAAAAAATAATAATAATAAAACCCCACCAAACTCAATGTCTTCGAGTCAATTCTCACTCATAGTGACAGCTCCTTGGGGTTATCCCTGTGGTTCCGAGGTAGAATCTACAGAAGTAGATTGCCCAGTCTTCCTTCCGAGGAGTGGCTGGTGAGTTTGAACTGCCAGCCTTCTAGCTAGCAAATGCCTTAGGCACTATGCCACCAAAGCTCCTAAGCACTATATAAAAAACCAAAAAACCAAACTCGCTGCCATCTAGTCACTTCAACTCTCAGCAATCCCTCCTTGGGTTTCCAAGGCAGCATCTCTACAGAAGTAAATCACCCAGTCTTCCTTCCAAGGAGTGACTTGGGTTTGAATCGCCAGCAATCAAATGCCTTAGGCACTAGCACTGTGTTTTAAATCACTGAGTCTCATGCATAAGGGAGGGGCTTATAAATGTGATGAGCAACAAACAGGGCAATCAAGCAAGATTTCAAAAAGAAACAACAACAGGCATTGAACAACTAGAAGAAATTATCCAATAATGGTGCAGAATAATCCAACTTCCAGACCAGGCACTATTCTTTTCTTACAAAATGTATCAAGTACCTTTGGTATTAAGTTTGCATGGCTAGATAATGTTTGAATTCCTGAGAGCAGCTATACTGTCAATGGGCAAGTGAGACTAAAAAGAAGAGAACAGAGAGCGAGAGAAAAAAGGTCACTTGCTATTACTTCCAGGGAAACTATTGTTGTTGTTGTTGTTATGTGCCGTTGAGTCGGCCCCGACTCATAGCGACCCCTCTTGGGTTTCCGAGGCAGTATCACTACGGAAGTAGGATTGCCCAACCTTCCTTCCGAGGAGTGGCTGGTGGGTTTGAACCGCCAGCCTTCTGGTTAGCAGTCAAGTGACTTAGCCACTATGCTACCAGAGATATAGTAAATTTAAAAACATTTAAGACATATTTGCCTGCCTGAAAGCAACATTTAACCAACTTGAGGAGTCTCACCACAACAAATGATTAATTGAGGAGGAAAAAAGAGTTATTTCATAGGTGCAGGGATTACTGTGGGCTAACTCTGGACAAGCAATTTCAGGTGGACCCCAAGGGCCGCCAGAATTTGACAGAATGCAAGGTGTTAAAACTAAATTACTCCCCAGAAGCCTATATAATGCTCCAACACTTCTGAACATTTTATCATTAAATATATCTCTAAAAACTACCTTCATTAATCTTTAAAGACTGCTCTTTCTTGTTTTCCCAAGAAGCTTGCTTACTTTAAAATAACAGATGGTAGATATTTAACCTAAAACTTTATTTATCCTAAGACCTGCATCTCTAAGACTGTGTATCCCACATGACTTTTTTTTCCTTCATTAGTGTTTAGCCTTCAAAGAATCAACTGTACATTCCTTTTTACCCTAAGACTATAAATAGCACAAAAGCAAAAAAAAAAAAAAAAAAAAAGTTTCATAATTATCACAGTATTTCTGTAAAACTAATGGCTCTTTTGCAAATATCTTTTAATAAATAGCTTATCTTTTTAATTCCCAAAATCTTATTGCTGTTAACTTTCTGGTGTCAGAAGTAGGATCCGGAGTTTCTTACACTGACAACCTGGCCCATTTGCTAGTGACAGCCAAGGATACCACAAACTATTTCAGCTCTTTATCACCACCCCCATGTGTAGAGTCCTTAAGAGAAATCCCAGGTGAGCTTCACTTTCTTTCTATCTTAGCTTGTTAGGGATCAACTGTTTACTCTCTCTTTCTCTTGTAATAATTCCAACATTGAAGTCTTTTTTCTGAACTAGGTCTGAACTGAGGGTCTTTCTCCCAGACTAAGTCAAGAATTGGAGTCACTATGGCCAATCAAAAAGTGAAACTAGGTGTTTTGGTTACCTAGGGCCACTCTAACAGAAATATAACACAAATGGGATGGGCTTTACCAAACGGGAGTTTAGTCTCTTACAATTTTGGAGGTTAGAAGTCCAAGTTCCAGGTGCCAGACTCTAAGGGCTTGGTGAAAGCCCCTTGACCCTGGGCTTCAGCTCTGCCTCTTGCTCCTGGCCCACTGAAGCTAGAGACATCTCTTCACTCAGGCAGCTGCTAACTGCTAAAGCTGACAAACCCACCATCGACAAGGGAAAAGGCACACTCCTGATATTACCAAACCACAAGGGAGGCCATTAATTTGAGCCTATTAAAAAGTCCCAAGATAGGCAAGCTGCTGAACAACAACTCAGCTACATGCAGGGCTCAAGCATGCCATCAACTGGAGACCTTCCTCAAAGTTGCTTCTCATATACTGGAAGCAGCCCACATCCCTAAAGCTGCTCAGTAGATTCCACCATGGAGTTAATTATCAATCTCACCATGCAGAATAACTACATCCAGCTGCCCAGCCAAGTTGACATACAACCTTAACTACCACACTAGGTTTCACCAACCATTTTCAATTTTGCCACAATTTAAACAGGCACAAGTGGAGCAGTTTAAGAAACTACTAAGTGTCTACCATTTCTCCTTTACTGTGGCTTTTCTTTAGCCAAAATTTGAGCTGCTCAAGATAATGGGATCCATGGATTCTAAGAAGGGGTCACTAGGGTGTCCCTTCCATGTTGTCTTAGAGACAAGAATTGTCTCCCTACACCCTTTTCAACAAAGATATGTGCAATTATATTTGGTCTTCAAAACTACAATTTCTTTAACTCTCAGACCAACATAACTAAGGATAATTTGGAACTGCAGCAGCCACAATAGAGCACATTCTCTTTAGAAAAGATTGTTTATTTGGGGTGAAAGTTATAAAAAGAAAAGCCACCGAAAAAGTTTTATTTCTCCTGGAATCCAGATATCTTGGGTTCCTGGAATTGGGGTGAGCCACACAGGCCATTGCCCTTCAGATCTTTTGAAACTTAAGCCTTGAGAAATCTAGTTTCCTAAAGTCACCTGTAAGTCAAACAACACCCAAATAAAGCATCTGGTGCCATTCTGCCTGGTGTGATAGTTGGGGTTGTGTGTCAACTTGGCTGGACCACGATTCTGAGTGGTTTAAGCAGTCTGATGTGGCTATTCCCACATGAGATTCTGATGCATATGCTCTGAGCAGCCAATCACTTGAAAGGGAGTTTCTTTAGGGATGTGGCCTGCTTCCAGTATATATAAATGGATATGCTGGGAAAATCTGGGACCCTTCTGTGGATCTGGATCCTGCTGTGCTGCCTGTCTGTCAGCAAATAGTCCACCATTCTGTCTGATGATCTTGGATTTGTCACCCATTGAAGTCAACAGCTATTACATTCTGGCTGCTAATCTTGAGCTCCTCATCCCCTGCAGCAGCATGAATCGGGAAACACCTCCAGCCTTGACGTTTGATCCAGGAAATTAGGATTTGCCAGCCTGGGTTTATAACTGTGTGGGGAGCTCTGGTGGCGTATTGCCTAAGGCATCTGACTGCTAATAAGAAGACTGGCGATTAAAACCTACCAGCAAGTCTTCGGAAGAAAGACTGGGTGATCTACTTCTGTAGTGACACCACCACCTCAGAAACCCAAGGAGGGATCACTATGAGTCAGATCCGATTTGACGGCAATGAGCTTGGTTTTGGTTTTAATACTGTGTGAGCCATTTTCCTAAGATAAATTTCTCTCTTTATATATGTAAGCTTTGATGATTTTGCTCCTCTAGAGAACCCAGCCTAACATACCTGGCATTGGGCTCTTTTGAAGAATTATCTATGTGCAGTCACTCTCAAGAAAACAGGAACTCTAGGGTTGGACTGAAAGCTGTGTTTCAGAGTAAATTATAATCATGTAAACACTGTTGGCCTGCCTTTTTCCATGGCAGTACCAATAAGATGGGGCATAAGAGTCTTTAGAGGATCTCTATTCTTTGGAACACTTTGACTATTTAAAATGCTAACTCACTTCTTAAATCATATATTCAATAAAGTTCAATCAATTTTTTTATTATTGGCTTAGTATGATTTTTATTATGCCACCAGTGTTCTAAAACTAAACATCCTCAATAGTAGGCTTATTTTAACTGGTATTTTAAAGCTACAAACAAAGTTAATAAATCTCAAAAACCCTCCTTAAAAAAGACTTTCTTCAGAAAGCAAATGAAACCACAAAGTATTAGCATAGCTAAGGATCCAATCTTGTAAGTAGGAAAAAAGAAACGAAGATGAAACGGTTTCGGATTATGAAAAAGATCACATACAAGTTTCTTGGTGGATTAAGATATGACATAGCTGCTTATACAAACAAACAATAAAGTTAAATAGGAAACTGCTCCTTTAAAGGGAATACTTCAGCTGGTTAACATTTTGAGTGAGCATTGCTTTAAAAAAAAAAAGCAAGAGAAAAAGAAACTCTGAAAACTGAAAAAAGACCATTGAAATAATAAGTTATAGTAAAAGAAAAGGGTGTATTAGTTTGCAAACTAGTTAAAAGCATCCAATTTTAAAATAATGAATCCATTTTAAGATTATTTTCCTAATAAATGAAATTTTTAAAAACCGAAAAAAAAACCCACAACTGTTACCAAGTCGATTCTGACTCATAGAGACCCTACACGACAGAGTAAAACTGCCCCAACGGAGTTTCTAAGGCTGTAAATCTTCTGCCTCATCTTTCTCCCATGGGGTAGGTGGAGGTTTCAAACCACCAACCTTTTAATTACCAGTCAAATGCTTTAACCACTACATCACCAGAGCTCCTCAAAATATAGAAACACAGTTAAAAGAAGTAGCATTTATTCAAAAGAAAGGTCTGTGAGCTTCAGGGCTGACAGGGTGAAGATACCAAACTCACTACCATAGAATCGTTGGTTTCCAACTCATAGCGACCCCAATAGTATTTCCAAGGCTGTAAATCTTTATGGAAGTAGATTGCTCCATCTTCCTTCCACGGAGCCCTTGGTGGGATTGAAGTGCTGACCTTCCAGTTAGCAGTCAAGTGCCTCATCCACTACACCACCAGAGCTCAATTTATAAAAACACAGTTATAAAAAAAAAAGAAGTAAAATTTATTCAAAAGCACGTCTGTGAGCTCCAGGGCCAACAGGCTGGAAGATAAGACCATTTCCAAGACTTTATGATTATTGGTCAATTCCTGTTAAATTGTACTTTTTCCCAAATTTATACAGTTCAGAGAGAAGTGGAGACAGGGATAAATGAGATTTTAAATAAAGGAAGAGCTATATAAATAGCTCAAGGACCAGATAACTAGAAAAAAGTTCTACATAAATGCGGAAATGATGAAATACAGCAAGAGAAAGAATGAATTATGAAAAAATCATGGAAGTGGCCAGAGTCAGAAGGTAAGTACACTGAACTGCAAATATACATCTATTTTAAAATTAAAAGATAAAGTAATTAAATGAAAATCAGGACTCAGATTCTGCCTTAAAAAAATGAAACTAATATATGAAATTAAGGGTTAATAAGGTTAACTTTGCTACAGTAATTTTAGATTGCTTATGGCATTAAAGACCAGAGCAATGTATTTTAAGAGATAAAACAACAATCAGGGAAATAGAAGATAAAATATTTAAGGTTCTTTTTTTAATGTATTACCCCATTCTGTTATGATAGAATATAGACACTAGGTACCAAATTATTCTGTTAGATGCCCCTTTTACATACATTTCTCTACCTTGGCACCTTAGTCTGACAGCAGAAACAAGAAATGTTTTTTTCTTTTTAATTCAAAGTAGGTTTTATGCTATTTACAGCTGCCAGATTATAATAATCTTTTAAAAAGAATGAACGCAAAAGGAAAACAACAGACCAATATCCCTCATGAATATAGATGCAAAAATCTTCAACAAAATCTGTGCCAATAGACTGCAACAACATATCAAGAAAATCATTCATCATGACCAAGTGGGGTTCATACCAGGTATGCAGGGATGGTTCAACATTAGAAAAACAATCAACGTCATCCACCACGTTAATAAAACAAAGGAGAAGAACCACATGATCATATCAATTGATGCAGAAAAGGCATTTGATAAAATCCAACACCCATTCCTGATCAAAACTCTCAGCAAAATAGGAATACAAGGGACATTCCTCAACATAATAAAGAGCATCTATGCGAAACCAACAGCCAACATTATTCTCAATGGAGAGAGACTGAAACCATTTCTCTTGAGAATAGGAACCAGACAAGGATGCCCACTATCACCACTTCTGTTCAACATTGTACTGGAAGTCCTAGCCAGGGCCACAAGGCAAGAAAGGGAAATCAGTGGCATCCAAATTGGTAAGGAAGAAGTCAAACTATCCCTATTTGCTGATGATAAGATCCTATACCTAGAAAACCCAAGAGACTCAGTCAAAAATCTACTGGAACTAATTGAGAGATTTAGCATTGTGGCAGGATAAAATGATCAACATCCAAAAATCAGTTGGATTCCTCTACACCAGCAAAGAGACTGCTGAAAAAGAAATAAGGAAATCAATACCGTTTACAATGTTATGTTGTTGTTATGTGCCGTCAAGTCGGCCCCGACTCATAGAGACGCCTCCTTGGGTTTACGAGGCAGTATCACTACGGAAGTAGGATTGCCCAACCTTCCTTCCGAGGAGTGGCTGGTGGATTTGAACCGCCAGCCTTCTGGTTAGCAGTCAAGTGCTTTAGCCACTATGCTACCAGAGCTCCCACTGTTTACAATAGCTACCAAAAAAATAAAATACTTGGGAATAAATCTTACCAGGGACACAAAAGACCTCTACAAAGAAAACTATAAAAACCTACTTCAAGAAAACATAAGAGATCTACATAAATGGAAGAACATCCCATGCTCGTGGATAGGAAGATTGAACAGTGTGAAAATGTCAGTTCTACCCAAAGCAATCTATACATTCAATGCAATCCCAATCCAGATACCATCAACATTCTTTAGGGATATGGAAAAACCAATCACTAACTTCATATGGAACAGAAAGACATCTCAGATAAGCAAAGCACTGTTGAGGAAGAAGAACAAAGGAGGAGGTCTCACACTGCCAGATTTCAAAACCTACTATATAGCTACAGTAGTCAAAACTGCCTGGTATTGGTTTAATGACAGATTTACATACCAATGGAATAGAACTGAGAACCCAGAACTGGATCCATCGACCTGTGGTCAGCTGATCTTTGACAAAGGGCCAAAATCCATTAAATGGGGAAGAGAATGTTTGTTTCATAAATGGTGCTGGCAAAACTGGAGATCCATTTGCAGAAAAATGAAACAAGATCTGTACCTCACACCATACACAAAAACGAACTCCAGATGGATCAAAGACTTAAATGTGAAACCTAAAACTATACAGTTTCTCAAGCAAAATCCAGGGGCAAATTTAAGGTCCCTAATATATGGCATAAATAGACTCTCAAGCATAACTCAAAATGCACAGACAGCAGAAGAGAAACCAGATGATTGGGACCTTCTAAAAATTAAATTTTTATGTGTTTCTAAAGACTTCTCCAAAAGAGTCAAAAGAGAACCTACAGATTGGGAAAAAATCTTTGGTAATAACATATCTGACAAGGGATTTACCTCTAGAATTTATAGAAAACTCCAACACCTCAATAACAAAAAGACAAACAATCCAATTAAAAAATGGGCAGAAGACATGAATGGACACTTCACCAAGGACAATATTCAAGCGGCCAACAAACATATGAAGAAATGCTTATGATCATTAGCTATTAGAGAGATGCAAATCAAAACAACAATGAGGTACCATCTTGTTCCAGCACTAGTAGCAAAGTTCAACAAGACAGAGAATAAGAAATGCTGGTGAGGCTGTGAAGAGATTGGGACTCTCATACACTGCTGGTGGAACTATAAAATGGTACAACCATTGTGGAAAGCAGTATGGCAATTCCTTCAAAAGTTGGAATTAGAAATACCATTTGACCCAGCCATTCCATTACTAGGTATATACCCTAAAGAAGTGAGAGCTATGACAAGAATAGACATGTGCATACCCATGTTCATTGCAGCACTATTTACAATACCCAAAAGATGGAAATAACCTAGGTGTCCATCAACTGAGGAATGGATAACCAAACTATGGTAAATACACACAATGTTGCACTGTGGTAAGCTGTAGTCAATGACACGAGACAAAGTATATGTGAACTGCTGTATGGAAAGTGAATTTGCTCTGTAAATCTTCACACAAATCACAATTTAAAAAAAAGAATAAAAGGAGCCCTGGGTAGCACAGTGGCTAAGCACTCAGCTGCTAAGTGAAAGGGTGACAATTCAAATCTACCAGCCTCTCCCGGCAGTCAGCTTCCATAAAGATTATGGCTTGGAAACCCTACGGAGCAGTTCAATTTTGTACTATAGGGTTGCTATGAGTCAGAATCGACTCAATGGCAATGGTATTTTTGGCTTTAACTGTAGCCAAAACGACTCTAAATTATTAGACAGTAACAAAAATTACAAAACTGAGGCTATCTTAGGATTCTAACAGAAAAATCTTTAAAATTTTTATTTAAAATGCCAGCATTATCTAACATGTAAACTGACAATATATTTTTAAGGAAAAATAATTTTGTCTTAAAACAAAATGTTTGGCTATGCCAAAATTAAAGTTCAATGAGAAAAGATAATTGTACTTCTTGGGCTTCTTTTTTCTCTTAAGGTAAGGTTTTTTTTGTTTTTTTTTTTTAAGCTATCAGTACATAGGTGGCTGTGATCTCTAACTCCTGACGCCAAGATGAGGAAAATTACAAGTAATGCTTTCTACTTTCTTTTGGGTCTGAGGTTACTACCTCTAGGCCCCATGTTGAAGTCTGACAAAGAAGAAGTCCCATCAGGGCCCCTACAAGCCTCTACTGTGTGTATATTAATGATGCTAACATATTAACGTACACCTCTGTAAGATTTCTGCCTCCAAGTCCTGTGGAATTGCTGCAATTTGTAATGGGGGTACATGGGCAACTGAGACATGGACTATGGCTAATAGCCTGGCCATCTTATCTGGCCACTGACAAGCCTCAGAGTGGCATATAGAGTAAGCCCCAACTGTGATGAGGCATTTAGGTAAAGATCAGTTCTGCTCCTGATAAGCTTTTGTTACCATAGGGTGTTCACTAGGAATGCCCCCAAACTTACAGGGAAAAACATAACCAGAAAACAAGGTCACTATTAAGACACTAGGTAGGCTTGACAGAAATTCAGGGAATTGTTGGTTTACTCATTTCAGGATGATGTCAGCTCTCCTAGAAATGATAAACAGGCAATAGTACCCTGGCTTCCCTCTGGCAAGCTGAGGATAAATGGGATGATATTATTTCCCTGCTAGTAGGGATGAACTGGTTGGAAGTGAAGACTGTTCTCATGCTCCCACACTTCCCATCTTCTCCCATAGTATCTCTGAGGTCGAGGAAGGCATCCAAGTGGAATCTGGAGCCACCATGTGGGGTGTTCCATCCAGTTAGCTACTTGCAGACTTTATGTTGTTGAAAATAAAACTATTAAAATGAAGTATAAACTAAAGGATAGATCTGAGGATAAGTTGGAGGAGTCTCCTGCAACTGGGCTGATGTCTGTGTTTAATGAGAGTTTTATAGCTGCTCTTGGTTTGGATTATTAAAGACAAGAGCACTGTGTCCCAAACTGTTTATAAAGCCACTTCTACTGCAGAAGCCTGGAGGACAGAAATGAAGCAACAAGAAATCATCATCTGAAACATCAAAGAGGAAAAAAAAAGGAGCAGGAAAGAAAGAGATATGGTTTTGATTACTAAAATTAGGGGATTAAAAGTCTAAGACAGAACCTCTTACCCACAGCAGAGACCCTCCAGATCAGAGATGGCTGGAGGAGCTCTAACAGCTAGATCCTTGGAGCTAAACACACCCTACAATGCCCAGTGCAAAACAAGAAAATTGTTATGAACTGAATTGTGTCTTCCAAAAACATGTGCTGTAAATCCTACTATACCTGTGGTTATAGTCCCATTTGGAAATAGAATTTTCTTTGTTATTTAATGAGGCAATATTATTGTAAGATGTATCTTAGATCAATCTTTTCTGAGATATAAAAGAGCAGACAGACTAGGCAAACTGCAAACAGAAGCAGAGATGGAGGAACATAGATACCACAACCACATGAAGACCACCAAAAAAACAAAACAAAATCCAACACCATCAAGTCAATTACAACAATGTTAGGACAGAGTAAAATTGCCCCATAGGGTTTCCAAGGCCATAAATCTTTATGGAAGTAGACTGGCTCACCTTTCTCCCACGGAGTAGCTGGTGTCTTCAAACCACGAACCTTTATTTCCAGTTAGCAGCCAAAAAGCTTTAATCACTACACCACCAGAGTTCCCTTGAAGATCACCGGGAACTTAGAAGCTGCGAAGAGGTAACGTCCTTCTCCCAGGGCCCACAGGAAAAGAAAGCCTACCAGTAGAACCAGCACACTGAATTCTGAGTTTTACTCTCCTAAACTGTGAGAAAATAAATTTCTGTTTATGAAAGCTACCCATCTCCGGTATTTCTGTTATAGCAGCACTAGATAACTAAGCACATTGCAAAATTAAATAAATAAATAAAGAAAGTAAAAAGTCCTTTGAGATTGCTTTTGATAAGCAGAGGCCTTAAAGGCTCTCTATAAAATGCTTTGGTAAATGCCTCACCAAAATAACTGGGTGGAAATACAGTTGCAACTACAGTAATAAAGAAAGGATGGAAAAGGTAAAAAACTGGAGGGAGAAAAGAGAATCCAAGATGGTGGACTAGGTAGATACACTATCCAGACCCTCAACAACACTCAAAATAAAAAATAAAAGGAGGGAGGGTAAATAGCTACACTTGACAATCCTGAATCCCAGATCTTCAAAGAAAAGGATAAAGAAGTAGATTAAATACCAAAGCAAGGAAGATATTGAACAAAAGCAGTAAACAAGGAGCAATAAACTGCCAACTGGAACAGGATAGTCGTTTTGAATTATCGCAAGCAGTGCTTCAAACCAGCTTCGTATGCTCAGGGCTGCACCAACACCCACTTGATCAGACAGCTAGAGAAAGGTGTACAACCTCATACTGTACAAACACAGAGACCTCTCCAATCCAACAGCTGGTCAAACTTTCCCAACAATCAGTGCTGTGCTGCATTTTTTGTTTCTTTCTGCTTATTTCTTCCAACTCCACTCCTCTTTTTGTTTCTTCCTTTCTCTTTTTCTTATTCTTCCCTTTCGCTTTTTATTTTTTCTCGGTCCCAAAGAGCAGGACCACCATCCCCACTTCCAAAGTGGATAGCATGACCTGCTCCTGTGCATCCTTGGTCAGAGGTGTGCATGATGGTGGAGAAAGCACTGTGTTTCAGAGTAGTCGTGTTCTGTGGCTGGCACTTTTGCCACTAATATGTAGGGGTTTGTTTTTTTTTTTCCTTTCTTTTTTTATTTTTTACTTCTCCTTAATTCTTCCCTCTTCTCACCTTGTTTTCCTCTTCTTTCTTTTCTTCTGTCTCTTCCTCTTCATCCCTATTTTTTTTTTAATGATCCTGCCCCCTCACCCATTGTCAGCAGGACTTGCCTCCCCTCCTACGTGGACAGCAGTGTGCACTACCTCCAAGTAAGCTCCACATTCCTCATGCAGCTGTGTTTCATGTCTAACACTAGCACCGATTTTTTTCCTTTTTTTTTTTCTTCCCTTGTTCTCAATCTTTCCCTTTACCCCATCACTTATTTTATTATTTCTATTTTTTTTCCTCTACTTTCTTCAGCCTTTTATTTTTCTCCTTTTTTTGATCTGGCTGAGCAAATACCTTGCCCACCACCACCCTCCATATTCAAGAGTGCCAGCCCTGAGCCTCCATGTTCAGCAGTGCATGCTCTTGCAGTGCCACATTTCCACCACAGACATCTTTGGCAGCTACCACACGCCCCAGTATTGTGTCACATTTGTTTTTCTTCTTTTTCTTTCCTCTTAGGTCTCCCCTCCCCGCTTATTTTTCTTTTCCTTTTTTTTTTTCTCTCACCTCCACCCTGCCTTTTTTCCTTTCCTTTTACGCTAGCAATCTACTATAACCTACTATAACCACCCACACCTGCTGCTCCACCAACCTGATGAGTGCCACCATATGATCCAGCATCACCTGAACAACAACAGACAGCACTCAACACCTGCCCCAGTCTTCCCTCAGCTATACTGCATGATCAGTGATCAGAGACTCCACCACATACTCACCTGCTACCAAATTCACCTGGAGAAAGGGGGTGAGCACTCCAATGCTGGAAAACTAGCAACCACAGTAACAAGCCCTCTGTTACTTGTATATATTGAAACAGAACAAAACAAAAAATCACTGTGAACCAAACCAACACACAATCAACAAATACAAAAACACTACAGTGTCTCAGAGACAAAAGACAACTTTAAATCACAGACACACATACACACACACACACACACACACAAAATACAAAATGGCTCAAACAAGTAACTAAAATACAGGACCCAGAAATCTTCTGAAGGAAGAAATGCTATTGGAACTACCTGATAAGGCATTCAAAAATATAGTTAGGTACCTTCAATGTATTGAAAGTTTGAGGGAACGATAGACAAAAATCAAAGAAAAACTCTAGAAGAGTTCAACAACACAATACAAGAAAAAACTGACAAAATAAATGGAAAATTTAAAAACATACAAAAATGGGAGCTCTGGCGGCATAGTGCCTAAGGCATTTGACTGCTAACTAGAGGCTGGGCAATCTACTTCCATAGTGATACATAGCCTCGGAAAGGAGGGGTCGCTATGAGTCAGGTCTGACTTGACAGCAGTGTGTCTGTCTGTCTGTCATACAAAAACAGCACACAGAAATCCAGAAGATTAATATTTAAATTTCTGAAATAGATTAGGCATTGAAAGGATAAAGGAATAGAATTAAATCAATGGAACACAGAATTAGTGAGATTGAAGATAATCTCTCAATGCTAACTCTCTGTAAAAGGAGCAATCAGGAAAAAGAATGAAAAAAAAATGAAGAAACCCCCAGAATTATGTGGGACAGGATCAAGAGGAATAATATATGTGTGATAAGAATACCAAAAGACGAAGAGGGGGAAAAAAAGGCACCAAGAAAATGGTCAAATATTTGTTGGAAAAAACTTCTCTACTATCTTTAAAGAACAGAAAATAATCATCCAAAAAAGTCAATAAATCCCCAAATAGGGTAGACTACGAAAGAAAATCACCAAGGCATATCATAATTAAATTTTCCAAAACCAAAAACAAAGAAAGAATCCTGAAAGCAGCTCAGGACAAACAAAAAGTCACTTACAAAGGAGAACCAGTAAGACTAAGCTCTGATTTTTCTCAGTAGAAACCATGCAGGCAAGAAGAAAATGGAATGATGTATATAAAACACTGAAAGAACAAACATACCAACCAACAACTACATATCCAGCAAAACTGTCCCACAAACACCATGACAAAATTAGGACATTCCTAGATAAACACAAATTAAAAGAATCTCCAAAAAGCAGACTAGCCTTTATAAGAAATCCTAATGAGAGTTCTTCAGACAGAGATCCAACAAGGTCAGACAACTGAAGATTAACTACAAAACAAAAAAAGGGAGTAACAGATGTAGATATAGAACTTCCAAATGGAGAAGTCAAAACAATGTAAATATGGACTATTTTAAACGTGGGAAGATAATAATAAATTACAAGATAATCTCACAGGAAACTAATAAACATTCTCACCAAAATAAAAATGAAGAAAATTATAAAGCGTCAGTAAACAATAAAATAACAACTAAGGAAATTATGGGAGCTCTGGTGGTATAGTGCCTAAGGCATGTGACTGCTAACCAGAAGGCTGGTGATTCAAACCCACTAGCCACTCCTTGGAAGGAAGACTGGGCAAGCTACTTCCATAGAGATACCACCTCGGAAACCCAAGGAGGGGTCACTATGCATCGGAAACAACTTGACAACAGTGAGTTTGGTTTGGTTTTGGTTAAGAAAATGGTAAGAAAGGTTGAAAAACAGGAACTCAGCACAAAAAAAATATATTGAACAAAGATGCCGTCAACACCATACAACACACACACACAATGGCTACAGTAAATTCATACTAACTGATAATTACACTGAATATAAATGGATTTAAATGCACCAGAGAGAGAATAGCAGCATGCCTATGGGAAACACTACCCATAGATAATGCTGTATGTAAGAGACACACATTAGACATAAAGTCAAAAAATAAGCTAAAAAATTAAGTATGGAAAAACATGTATTAAGCAAATGGCAATAAAAAATGAGTAGGAGCAGCAATATCAACTTTTAATAAATAGACTTACAGGCAAAAACCAAAACAGAGATAAGGAAGGACATTATGTAATCTTTCTCAAAACTTCTCCTTATATATACTGGAAGCAGACCACATCCCTAAGGCAGCTACTCAGTTATGTCAATAGATTTCACTATGGAGTTGGTTACCAATCTCATCATGGGGAATAACTACATCCTGCTGCCCAGCCCCTCAACACCAGGCCCACCCAAGTTGACACATAGCTTTACCTACTATAGACCTTTACAAAGAAAACTACAAAACACTACTACAAGAAACGGAAAGATCTACGTAAAGGGGAAAATGTATCTCATTCATGGATAAGATGACTTAACATTGCAAAAATGTCTATATATAGTGCATAAAAATATAGATTTCATCATCTATCTTTAAAGAGATGGAAAAACTAATCACCAACTTTATATGGAAAGGAAAAGAGACCCCGGATAAGCAAATCGCTACTGAAGAACATCAAAGTGGGGAGGCTCATACTTCCTGATCTCAAAACCTATATAAAAAAACCTCACTTCACATGGCCTGCCCTGATCAGTCCTACTATTTTTCCTAAAGATATAGTAGCTTGGTATAGGTTATTTCAGATTTTTTCCTGTATGTTTTATATGTACATATGCATGTATTCTTCTAGATGGACTCATATCCTTATTCTCCTTGCTTTTGTCTTAATACATGTCTTCCTCTTTCCTTTTCATGGCTTCATAATATTCTTCAATATGCATGCAATAAGTTATTTAAATATTCTCTTCCTATTGAGTGTTTAAACTTTTTCTAGTTTTTAAAACTTATTTATTGGTCATTTATGCTTACCTATGTTTTATTCTCTGTGATTTGTCTGTACATCATTGATGTTTATTTTTCCATGGATTTGTATTTTTCTTGATTTATATGAGTTCTTTATATATTTTAGGTAATAATCCTTTGGATTTAATTTTTCTTTATAATTTTCCTATTTCTTGTATTTAAAAAAACTATATTAAAGGTGTGTTTTGCCATGCATGGGGGGAGCATACTATATAGCAACAGTAGTCAGAACAGTCTGATATAATGACATACAGAGACACCAGTGAAACAGATTTGAGAACCCAGAAGTAAAGCCAACCACCTATAGTCAGTTTATCTTTGACACAGGGCTGGAATGCACTGAATGGGGAAAAGAGTCTCTTTAACAAATGGTACTGGCAAAACTGGATATCCATTTGCAGAAAAATGAAACTGGATCTATATCTCCCACCAAATAAAAAAACAAACTCAAGATAGATCAAACACCTAAATGTAAAGCCTAAAATCATAAAGATCATCAAAGAAAAAACAGAGGCAAACTTAGGGATCCTAATACATACCATATATACACTATCAAACATAACTAAAAACAATCAAAGAGCAGGAGACAACTGGTGTAGTGGTTAAGTTTGTGTGTCAACTTGGTTGGGCCTGGTTGAGTGGCTGGGCAGCTGGATGTAGTACTCTCCATGATGAGACTGGTAATTAACTCCATAGTGGTATCTACCGTGGGCAGCTGAGGAGCTGCCCTAGGGATATGGTCAGCTTCCCATATATAAGGAGAAGCCTTGGGGAATGGTCTCTAGCTTGTGGCACGCTTGAACACTGCATGTAGCTGTGTCATTCAGCAGCCTGCCATGCTCTGCCGACCTTGGAACTTTCAATGGACTTGGATTAATGGCCTGCCGTGTGGTTTGGTAACACCTAGACTGTGCCTTTGGTCGACCTTGGGCTTGTTAGCCTCAGCAGCCAGTAGCTGCCTGAGTGAAGATATGCCTCTAGCTTCAGCTGGCCGAGAGCAAGAGGCAGAGCTGAAGCCCAAGACTGAGGAGCTTTCAGCCATAGAGCCTGACACTTTGAACTCGGATTTCTAGCTTCCTGAGCTGTAAAAGAATAAACTCCTTTTGTTAAGGCCATCCCATTTCGTGGTACATCCTTGTCAGAACAGCACTAGGTCACCAGAACAACTGGGATGTCCTAAAAATTCAACATTTATGCTCATCGAAGAACTTTGTCAAAAGACTAAAAGAGAACCTACAGACTGGGAAAAGATTTTGGCAACGACATATTGGACAAGGGAACCATCTTTATAATTTATAGAAAACTTCTACACCACAACATCAAAAAGATAAATAATCCAATTAACAACAGGCAAAGGACATGAACACTTCACCAAAAAAGACAAAGCAAATGAAAATTGCTTGCAATCATTAGCCATTAGAAAGATGCAAATCAATACAACAATGAGATATCATCTCACCACAGCATTAAAGGCAAAGTTCAGGAAAAAAAAAAAAAATGCTGGTAAGGGTATGGAGACTCTGGAACGCTCATACACTGCTGGTGAGACTGTAAAATAGTACAACCATTGTGGAAAACAGTATGGTACGCCATAAAAAAGTTGGAAATAGAAATACCATATAATCCAGTATTCCCACTCCAAACCAAACCAAACCAAACTCAGTGCCATCGAGTCGACTGACTCAGAGAGATCGCCATGGAGTTTCCAAGGCTGTGAATCTTTACAGAAGCAGACTGTCTCACCTTTCTTCTGTGGAGCAGTGGGTTCGAACCATGGACCTTTTGTTTACCTTAACCACTGCACCACCAGAGCTCCTAAGCATTCTCATTGCTAGGTATGTATTCTAGAGAAATACGAAGCATGATATGAACAGATTTAACACTTAAGTTCACTGCAGCTTTATTCACAATAGCAAAACCACTGAAACAACCTAAGTGTTATATGAAATAATTGCACCAAACAGGTTATCTTTACACTGTATGTTAGCCTTTCAAAGTAGTTCTATGCCATAGCTGATATCAATATTGTATGTACACACCAATGACACTCAAACTGTAGTCCCCGTCAAGATGTTGCAGCCAAAACCTATTAGCCAGGGCCATGGCTAATTCTGCCTATTTTAAACCTAGACTTCCCTGAGGACTTATTATCTTGGTTAGATATTACAGGAATTTGATTTTGATAAGGATTCCAAAGAACTGGCCATATGCCTCTTGGCTATTCTCTACCTTGCCTTTCATTATTTAGCAACTGGGGTTTTGAATCTACTCAATGGCCATCCAGGGTACGTCAGTTGGTCTCCCATTAACTAGAAGAACAAAAACTACAAAGAGTTTGAGACAATCCTACATGTACATTTACACACATGCCCTATTAGATTGAACCAATATATTCATATCTGAAGAATTGTATGATGCCTGGCCCAGTGATAAGGATGATCACAGATCCTAGATAGGATTACGATCACAAAGGAGGAGACTTAAAATTAAGTAACTCTCCAGACACCTGGACAACACTTAAGACTTCTGGGTATCTTATTAAATATTCCCCTGCAAACCAACTTATTAATCTCTCATAAATGCCCTTTCTTATTTTCCCAAGGAGTTTCCTCGTAACAGATGGTAGATGTTTAGCCTGAAGTTTCCTTTTTCCCCAAGATGTGTATCTCTAAAGTTTTGTGTATTCCATGAGACTTGTTCTGCACTGCAACATAACCTTAAAAAAAAAAAAAAAAAAGTATTCTTTTTGAGACCGTAAATAGTATAAACAAAAATATACTTTGTGATAGCCACAGCAGTTTTTCTAAAACAGACTGCCTATTTGAGAATGGTTCTCTCTCTCTCAATGAACAGTTGATCTCTATTAATTCTTAAAGTCGTATTGTTTTAACAAGGGAAAACCATGCAAGTTCAAATGCGCATTCGACTGGATCAGTGAGGGAGGCCAAAAGAAGGGCCCTTTGTCTGGCTATGGTCCTGACTGGGGCTGGATTTTAGGGTGAAGCAGGAAAATCAATATATGGTTCCAGAGCCAGATGACAAACATACAACTACTTTCAAGCACAGGCCCAGAGCAGACACAACTTCACCATTTTGTTCTCCTTTCAAGTGATCGTGAGAGATCTGAGAGTGCTTCATGAAGAACGTCTAGCAACCAAGATATCAAGATACTTAAAGTCCATCTACCATTCTTCAGAAAGGAGAGAATAAAGAGAAAAACAAAGGTTTAAGAGCATGGGCTCTTCAGCCAAACTGAGTAGTACAAGGTTAGAAACCTGGCTACACCACCTACAGATGGCTGTAATACTTTGACTAAGCTGCTGAACTTCTTTCCCCTATCTATCTATAAAATGAGGACAGTAATTATACCTACCCCAAAGGTGAGGATCAAAGCAGTTAACATAGGTAAAGCACTTAGAACACTTTCTAAGCATAAGCCACTGTTTCGGTTACCTACTGCTGCTCTGACAGGAATATACCACAAATGGGATGGCTTTAACAAATAGGAGTTTAATCTCTTACAGTTTTGGAGGCTGGAAGTCCAAGTTAAAAGTGCTAGGTCTAGGGGCTGGGTGAAGCCCCATGATCTTGGGCTTCAGCTCTACCTCTTGCTCCTGGGCCCACTGAAGCTAGAGGTGTCTCTTCACTCAGGCAGCTGCTGGCTACTTAGGCTAACAAGTCCAAGGGCAACAAATAAAACGGCATAGTCCCAATATTACGTAACCACATAGCAGGCTATTGGTTAATGACTAAGCTACATACAAGATTCAAGTATGTCAAAAGATAGAGACCTTCCTCAAAGTTGCTTCTTACATACTGGAAGCACACCACATCTTTAAAGCAGCTACTCAGCTGCTCCAGTAGATTCCACCATGGAGTTGAGTACCAATCTCACCACAGGGAATAACTAACTATATTCAGCTACCCAGCCACTCAACCAGGCCCAACCAAGTTGATACATAACTTTAACTACCACAGCTACTATTATTATCCTCTATCAATAGGACCTCAAATGTACTCTGAGAAATTAGTATTATTTATAAGAGAGTAATATAAGCAGTTGTATAAAAGCACTGCTAGACATACAAAGGAGCTCTAGTAGTGTAGTGCTTGCTAACCAGAAGGCTGGCAGTTCAAACCCAGCAGCCACTCCTCAGAAGGCAGGTTGGGCAAATCTACTTCCATAATGATACTGCCTTGGAAACCCAAGGAGGGGTCGCTATAAGTTGGGTCCAACTCGATGTCACTTAACAACAACAACAGACATAGAAAACATTATGAATTACTGAATAGAAATTCAGTAATTAGTAACAATACCTAATGACATCAAACACTTGGTGGTTGATTTAAGAACAAAACTATGACAATGACCTCATTTTCTCTACATTTATTGAACACATATCATTTTTTATTTTACTATGAGCTAAATTTTGTGCAATTATTATCTCATTTAATTCTTTAAATAAACCTATGGGGAGGAGCTCTGGTAGCATAGTGCCTAAGGCATTTGACTGCTAACCAGAAGGCTGGCAGTTCAAACCC
>NW_006922134.1:850390-863733 GCF_000298275.1 Orycteropus afer afer
TGGAAAAAAATAAAACTCACTACCATCAAGTCGATTCTGACTCATAGCAACCCCCAATGGGTTTCTGAGGCTGTAAATCTTTATTGAAATATATCACCCCATCTTCCCTCCGCAGAGTGGCTGGGGGGTTTGATCCACTGACCTTCTGGTTGGCAGCCAGATTTTTGATCCACTATGCAACCAGAGCTCATTTGCTCTTTTTCTATGTATAAACACACACACACACACAGACACACACACTCTCTCTCTCTGTCTCTGACATTAGACCTAAATAATGAATAAAACATAGATCCGGGAATATCTGTGAGTAACTATGATGTAACACTTACCCCCTACTATCAAGGACAACATTTTGGTAAGAAAGGGAAGAGAACAAGTTTATCATATAGTTACTCACTGTTTAAAAGGGGGCATGCCATAAAACATATCCATAAAGTTTTTGAAAAGTGAAATGAGGCTAATGTTCTCTTATATAGTGCTGTGAGGTACAAATGGGCAGAACCTCTTTAGAAGACAACTTAGTAATAATATCATGTACCCAAGGTTACTGGGTCAAACATATGGTTTGTGCTCAACTGCTAATCTAAACCTAAAGTTTGACAGCTTGAACCCACTCAGTGGTGTTACAGAAAAAAAAAAGCCTTCATGAAGATTATAGCCAAATAAACCCTATGGAGCAATTCTATTCTGTAACACATGGGGTCATCATGAATCAGAATCAGCTTAATGGAAATGGATTTAGTTTTTCAGTTAATCATGTACCACTAACCCAGTAATTTCACTAATAAAAATCTACACTAAAAAGATATGGATATGCACCAAAATTTAGCTTCAGGGATGTTCTTATAGTGTTCTCAATCACAGAAAGAAAAAAAAAAAAGTATGTATGTGTGTACACACACACACACACATACACATATAAAAACTAGGAGCTCTGGTGACATAGTGCCTAAGGCATTTGACTGCTAACCAGAAGGCTGGAAGGAAGGCTGGAAGGAAGACTGGGCAGTGTACTTCCATAGAGATGTCGCCTCAGAAACCCAAGGAAGGACTGCTAATGAGTCAGAACCAACTCAATGGCAATGAGTTTGGTTTTTTATCTATAAAAACTACACTCATACACTGTAACAACAGTAATTACCGCTAACATTTATTAACTAACAAGAACTATTACATGTATACTAAATACTTACAGAAAACTTAGCAGTTAGGTAAGAATGTTATCTCCGATTTTTTTTTATGGTGAAACACAGACACACAGTAGTAACCTGCTCAAGGTCATTCAGGTAACAAGTAACTGGAGCCAGGATTTAACCCAGGCAGCTTCAACAATGACAATCTATATGGCTAACGTGCTGCACTGCAAAAGAATAAGTACCTGGAAATATACATTGTACTACACATGGACTCTACTGAATCGTTTACATGCAGACTAAATGAGTAGGAAAAGGAAGACAGTACATAATGGCTATATAATCTAATGGCTATATAACCTGATAATATATCAAGTAAAACTAAAAATAACGTGGTATGGGAAGGCATGAGAACATATGCAAAAAATCATTTTTAATTGTTTTCAATACTATTGGGGATGGCTATATTAGTGTTACTATTCTGAAACATTCAAAATATGTAATAGTGATACTGCAAATGAGTTATATGGAATGTTCCATCACCCCTGTGTCCTTGACAACCAAGATTCTCTATTTAAATATCCTACTCCTATCCCCTGAGAAAACCTAAAATCCAAGACCAACTCAGCAGTAAAAAGCATCCTTGAGCCCAGATTGTGGGTTTTATTTTTTAAAAGGGGGTGGGGGATAAAGTACAGTCCATTTTTATACTATACCATGCACCAGCAAATATCGTTAAAAGGAAGAAAAATTCTGTTGCAGACTCAAGAATATTCTTAGAAGGTAATTTCTGCTTCTTATACTAGTAATTCAATCTAAAATATACCAACGAACTTTAGAACACAGATGCTGAAGAAAAAGCATTTATGTTTTCAATATATAACTCTTGAGGATTATAAATTAAAGAAAAATTACCTAAGTTTTAAAAACACCTATTCTGAGACTTCTGGCAAGATGGCTGAATAGGTAAACAAACTACAGAAACCCTCTACAACAAAGAAACAACAAACCAATTTAAACAGATAAAATGATCTTGGAACCCTAAATTTCAAAGAGAAGGATAAGGAGGAGGGCTGAATACCAACCAGTAGAAGAACCTGACTGTAAACACAGGGAAAAACCTGACTGTAAAATAAGGAGAAAAAAAAAAAGCTATGGACTGTCAGCTGGCCTGACAGCACAGCCCTTTTGAGTATTGGCAAGGAGCATTCTGATCTGCCTTGTTGTTGTTAGGTGCCGACGAGTTGTCTCTGACTCATAGCAACCTTATATACAACAGAATGAAACGCTGCCTGGTCCTATGCCAGCCTCACGATCCTTGCTATACCTGAATCCATTTTTGCAGCCTGTGTTAATATATCTTTTGTTGAGGGCCTTCTCCTTTTTCATTGACCCTCCACTTTAACAAACATGATATCCTTCTCCAGGGAATGGTTCCTGCCGACAACATGACCAAAGTAGGTGAGATGAAGTATGGCCAGTCTCACTTTGAAGGAGCATTCTGGCTGCACTTCATCCAGGTTAGATCAGTTAGTTCTTCCACCAATCCCTGATACTCTCAGAATTATTTGCCAACACTACAACTCAAAAGCATCAACTTTTCTTCAGTCTTTCCGTGCATATGAGGCAACTGAAAATACCATGGCTTGTGTTAGGTGCACCTTAGTCAACAAGGAGACATCTACACCCTTCAGCACTTCAAAGAGGTCTTTTGCAGCAGATTTGCCCAATGCAGTATGTCTCCTGAAGTCCTGACTGCTGCTTCCTTGGTAATGATTATAGAACCAAGTAATATGAAACCCTTGACTACTACAATCTTTTCTCCATCTATTATGATGCTGCTTATTGATCCAGTTGTGAGGATTTTTGTTGTTTTCTTTATACTGAGGTATAATCCATACTGTACACTGTAATCTTCAATCTTCATAGTAAGTGCTTTAAGTCATTCTCACTTTCAGCAAGTGAAGTTGTATCATCTGCATATCATAGGTTGTTAATGAGTCTTCCTCCAATCCAGATGCCACATTCTTTTCCATATAATCCAGCTTCTCAGATTGTTTGCTCAGCATATACACTTAGTAACTATGGAGAAAGGACGCAACCCCAATGCACTCTTCTTGATTTTAAACCATGAAGTATCCCCCAATGCACTCTTCTTGATTTTAAACCATGAAGTATCCCCTTGTTCTGTTCAAACAACAGCCTTCTGGTCTATGTACAGGTTCCTAGTGAGCACCATCAAGTGTTCTAGAATTCCCGTTCATAATTATTCATAATTTGTTATGATCCACATAATCAAGTTTTTGCATAGTCAATAAAACATAAGTCAACATCTTTCTGATATTCTTTGCTTTCAGGCAAGATCCATGTGACATCAGTAATGATATCCCTTGTTCCACGTCCTCTTCTGAATCCAGCTTGCATTTCTGGAAATTCCCTGTCAGTATACTGCTGCAACCATTTTTGAATTATCTTTAGTAAGATTTCACTTGCACGTGATATTAATGATATTGTCTGATAATTTCCACATTCTGTGGGATTACCTTCTTTGGAATGCATACAAATATGAATCTCTTCCAGTCAGCTGGCCAGGTAGCTCTCTTCCAAATCTCTTGACATAACCAAGAGTGAGTGCCTCCAGTGCGGCATCCATTTGTTGAAACCTCTCAATGGGTATTTGTCAATTCCTCAAGCCTTGTTTTCCGCCAATTCCTTCAGTGCAGCCTCAACTTATTCCTTCAGTACCACTGATTCTTGATTATATGCCACCTCCTGAAATGGATGAACATCGAACAATTCTTTTTGGTACAATAATTCTATATATTCCATCCATCTTCATTTGATGTTTCCTGTATCATTCATTATTTTGCCCATTGAATCTTTCAATATTGCAATTTGAGGCTTAATTTTCTTATTCCATTCTTTCAGCTTGAGAAATGCCATGTGTGTTCTTCCCTTGTGGTTTTCTAACTCCAAGTCTTTGCACCCAAAAAAACAAACCAACCTCATTGCTGTTGAGTCAGTTTCAACTCCTAGCAACCCTTCCTTGTTCCAAGGCCATATCTCTATGGAAGAAGATTGCCCAAGTTCCTTCTAAGGAGTGGCTGGTAGGTTTGAACTGCCAGCCTTCTGGTTAGCAGTCAAATGCATTAGGCACTATGCTACCAGAGCTCTCGGTCTTTGCAAATTTCACTGTAATAATTTGGTTTGTCTTCTCAAGCTGCTCTTTGAAATCTTCCGTTCAGCTCTTTTATATTGTGATTTCTTCCATTTGCTTTAGCTACTCTCCACTCAAGGGCAACTTTCAGAGTCTCTTCTGACATCCACTGTGGTCTTTTCTTCCTTTCCTGTCTTTTTAATAACCTCTTGCTTTCTTCACAGATGATGTTCTTGATGTCATTCCATAATTCCTCTGGTTTTCAGTCATTGGTATTCAATGCATCAAGCCTATTTTTCAGATTGTCTCTAAATTCAGGAGGGATACAATCAAGGTCATATTTGGCTCCTGTTGGACTTGTTTTAATTGTCTTCAACTTCAACTTGAACTGGCATATGAGCAGTTGATGGTCTGTTCCACAATCAGCTCCTGGCCTTGCTTCAGCTGAAGATACCGAGTTTCTCTATCACCTCTTGCCACAGATGTAGTCAATCTGATTCCCGTGTACTCCATCTGGCAAAGTCTACCTGTATAGAAAGTTTGTGTTGTTGAAAAAAGTGTATGTGCAATGAGTAAGTCACTGGTCTTGCAAAATTCTATCACATGAATTCCAGCATTATTTCTATTACCAAGGCAATATTTTCTAACTACTGGTGATTCTTCTCTGTTTCCAACTTTTGCATTCCAATCACCGGTGATAATTTAACACATCTTGATTGCATGTTCAGTCAATTTCAGACCGCTGAAGTTCGTAAAAATCTTCAATTTTCTCATCTTTGGCTCTAGTGGTTGGTGTATAAATTTGAGTAGGAGTAGTATTAACTGGCCTTCTTGTAGGCATATGGATATTATCACAGCACTGTACTTCAGGACAGATCTTGAAACATTCTTTGTGATAATGAATGCCACATAATCCCTCTTTGATTTTGTCATTCTGGTATAGTAGATCATATGGTTGTCTGACTCAAAATGGCCAAAATCAGTCTATTTCAGCTCACTAATGCCTAAGATATCAATCTTTATGCGTTCTATTTCATTTGTGACTTTTTTTTCTTTTCCTGGTTCCCTTCATTTATCTTCCTTTTTTTCTTTTGGTTCTTCCCTCTCCGTGTTTCTCTTCTTTGCATTTCTCTTCTTTCCTTTACTATTCTTTTTCTCTTGATCACTTTTCTTTTCACTCTCATCTGAATATTGCTTTTTCCTTCCTTTTTCTCTTTGTCCTTCGTCTTTTCATTTTTCTTCTTGTGGTGGTTGTTTGTTTATGCTGTTCATGTTTTTTGTTCTCTTGTTTTTATGATTCTGGTGGTGGTGTTTTTTGTTGTCCCAACAAGAAGGAAGCACCTACTGTGCCCACATGACCCAACGACATCCACACCTCCTGCAGCCCCACCGAGAGAGGACCACCACAAGCTTCTGCACCAACTGATCGACAATAGACGGCAGCCAATACCAACCCAATTTGCCCTGAACTGCTCTACGTGAACAGCTAACACATATATGCACATAATCTCATTCTCTATCACACCCATCAGGAAACAGGTGGTGAGTACCAAAGTGCAGCCAAACCAGGGAACAGAGTAGTGCACCAGTACTGCTCACTCACATATATCAAACCAAAATAATGTGTGTGTGAGGGGGGACACATGCTGGGCATAACACCAATTAAAAATAAAAACAACAATATCACACTGTCTCAGAGACAACTGACAATCCCAGTTCACACAAAGAATCAAGATAAAGTAGTACAAACAAGAGACCAGAATACAGAGCCAGAAAACTAGCCTGAAAAAGAGATAGCATCGCAACTACCTGGTAAGAAATTCAAAAGAACTATATGTAATTCTTGATTGAAACAAGCAACACTTGGGGGAGGGGGGACTGACATGATCAAGGAAAATACCTACAAAATTAAGGGAAACACATATGAAATTCTAGAACAATTTAGGAAAGCACTATAAGAACAAACAAAAAATGAAAAATTAGAAACCACACAAAAACAAGAAATAAAAATCCAGAAGAGTAATACTAAGATTTCAGAAATAGATAACATATTGAAAGGGCAAAGGAATACAATTGAAGCAATGGAAGGCAGGATTCGTGAGACTGAAGACAAATCAATCCCCTTTGCTGAGTGAACAATCAGAAAAAAGATTTTTAAATAAAATGAAGAAACCTAAAAATTTATGTGGGACACCATCAAGATAAACAACTTATGTGTGACTGGAAAGCTAGAACAGGAAGGTATGATAAAAATATAAAGAAAATTGCTGAAGATTTCCTAGAACTTCCTTGATATGATGAAAGAGGAGAAGACATGCATTCAAAAAGTTCAAAGAACTTCAAACAGGACTAACCCCAAAAGAAAATCACCAAGACTTATCATTATCAAACTTATCAAAACAAAAGACAAAGAAAAGAATCCTGAAAGCAGCATGGAAAGAAAAGTTACCTACAAAGAGCAACCTATAATAAGACTAAGCTCTTATTTCTTGGCAGAAATCATGCAGGCAAGAAAGCAAATGGATGACAGATATAAAATCCTGAAACAAACAAACAAAAATTACAAACTAAAAATTATGTGAGAATCAAAACTGTCCCTCAAATATGATGACTATAAATTAGTGTATTTCCAGACAAACAGAAATTAAGGGAATTTGTAAAACCAGACAAACCTTACAAGATATGCTAAAGGGAGTCCTTCAGACACAGAATCAAGAGCAGACAACAACCAATGATTAAAAAATGACACAAAATGCAGAAACCTACCCAGATATAGAAATATCCAAAGTAAAATAAATTTACAAAACTGTAAATAGGGAATAAGAGACATCAATTGGTAAATGAGGACAACTATACACAAAGAAGAGGGAATAAATATTGTAGGTACAGAAGGTACAAAGGAAGTCAAGATGATTTCAAGATAGAATATGCTGTTTTATACTGGGGAAGATAATAACAAATCAAAGATAATCTCAAAGAAAATTAATAAAACTTCCAATCAAAAAAAAGAAAAGGCACAAATATTGAGGAAACAACAGCAACAAAAGAAATGATTTAAAAACTCATAAAACAAAGTGAGCTCAACTCAGAAATTATAAAGAACAAAGAAATTAGCAACACCACAAAAAAGTAAATAAAACGACAGCAATAAATTCACATGTGTCAATAATTCCACTAAATGGAAATGGATGAAATGCACCAATCAAGAGATGGAGAGTTGTATAATAGATTAAGAAAACATAAACCATCAATGTGCTACCTAGAGGAGACACACTCTGACACAGACAAAAATAAACTAAAAATCAAAGGTTAGAAAAAATATATCAAGAAAATGGAACTCAAAAAGAGAAGTGGCAATATTGATTTCTGATAAAACAGACTTTAAAACAAAAACCACCATAAGACACAAGGAAGGATATTTAATTAATTAATCAATTGACAAAAAGGACATAACCGTAATAAACTGCACATGCAATGGAAGAGGCCCAAAATACATAAATAAGACCTTAACAAAATTGTAAAAGGGAAATAGACAACTTCACAGTTATAGTAGGAGACTTTAATGCACCACTTCCATTGAAGGATAGAATGACAAGAAATTCATCAAAGGCAGAGAAGAACTAAAAAAGACAATCACTCAACTTGACCTTATAGGCATGTACAGAGCACTTCATCCAACAATATAAATTCTTTTCCAGTACACATGAACACTGAACACTGTCCAGAACAGACCTTATGTTAGGACACAAAGCAAGCCTCAATAAATTTAAAAACGCTGAAATTACTACAGAGCTTCTTCTCAGGTCACAATGCTATGAAGTAAGAAATTAATAATAAGAAGATTAAGGAAAATAAAGCAAACACTGAAACTGAATAATGCCCTCCTTCAAAACTACTTGATGATAAATGAAATTTAAAAATTCTGTGAATCAAATGAGAATGAAAATGAAACATACAAAATCTTTGGGACACAGTAAAAGTGGTTCTCAGGGCAATTTATAGCAATAAATGCATACACCAAAAAAGAGACAGCCAAAATAAAAACCTTAGTCTGCCATATCTGACAATTTAGAAAAAGAACACCAAAAAAGGCCTCCAGTCACAAGAAAAGAATTAAGACAGACCCAAGCAAGAATAAATGAAACAGAAAACAGAAAAATAGAATCAACTAGGTTAGACGTTGCTTCTTTGAAAAGATTAGTCAAATTGACAACCACTGGAAATTTTCACAAAGGAAAAGAAGAGAATGCAAATAATATGTCTAAGAAATGAAATGGGTGACATCACAACAGAACAAACTAAATTTAAAAAGATAGTATCAGGATACTATGAAGAACTGTACTCCCACCAAATTGAAAACCCAGAAGAAACAGACAGATTTTTAGAAACATATACTTAGCTAAACTAACAGAGACTGAGGGAGAAAATTTGAACAGACCCATAACAAAAGAAGAAAGATTATTTAAAAATAAAATAAAATATCCTTGTCCAGACAGCTTCACTGCAGAATTCTACCAAACATTCAGAGGAGCTAAAATCAATCATACTCAAACTATTCCAGAACACAGAAAAGGATGGAATATTCTCAATTCATTTTTCGAACCAAAGACAACCCTGACACCAAAACCAGGCAGATACCATTAAAAAGGAAAACTACACAGCAATATCACTTATGAATACAGGTGTAAAAATCTTCAACAAAATCATAGCCAATAGATTCAACAATATTTTTTCAAAAATAATACATCACCACTGTGATATTTGGAGCTGTGTGTCAACTTGGCTAGACCACAATTCTGTGTGGTTTAAGCAGTTGTGATGTGGGTTATTCCCATGATGGGATCAGATGTGTATGTTTTGAGCAGCCAATCCATTGAAAGGGAGTTTCCCCAGGGGTGTGGCTTGCTTCCAGTATATTTATAGACATCCTGGGAAAAGAGACACTCTTCAGTGGATCGGGATCCTGTTTTGGTGCTTACAACTGTCTGGGAGTGAACAATCCACCATTCAGCCTGGAGATCTTGGGATGCGTAAGTCGTTGGAGTCAACTGCCCGCCGAGCAGGAGCTCGTCAGCCCCTGAAGTTCTGAGAGACGGAAAAAGCCTCCAGCTTGACATCTGATCCAAGAACTTGGCACTTACCAGCTTCTATAAGTGTGCGAGCCATTTTCCTAAGATAAATTTCTCTTTCTCTGTATGTATATATATAAGCTTTACTGGTTTTGCTTCTCTAGATAACCCAGCCTAACACAATGACCAAGTGGGATTCACACCCATATGCAAGCATGTTTCAACATTAGAAAAAGAAAGAACATAGCTGTTCCAGTTACCTGGTGCCAATCCCACAGGAATATACCACAAATGGGATGGACTTAACAAATAGGAGTTTATTCTTACAATTTTTGGAGGCTAGAAAGGGCTGTGTAAAAGCCCCTTGACCTTGGGCTTCAGCTTTGCCTCTTGCTCCCATCCCACCGAAGCTGGAGGCATCTCTTCACTCAGGCAGCTACTGGCTGCCGAGGCTGATGAGTCCAAAGTTGACAAATAAAACGGCACAGTCCCAATGTTACCAAACAACCTGACAGGCCATTGATTCAACTCCATGGAAAGTCCCAAGATCAGCAGGGCTGCTGAACAATAACTCAGGTACATGTAGGGTTCAAGTGTGCCATAAGCTAGAGACCATTCCCCAAGGCTTCTCCTTATATACAGGAAGCAGACCACATCCCTAAGGCAGCTGCTCACAGTAGATTTCACCATGGAGTTGATTACCAGTCTCATCATGGCAAAGACTACATCCAGCTGCCCAGCCACTCAACCAGGCCCAGTCAAGTTGACACACAAACTTAACTACCACAGTAATGTATCATATAAGTGAAATAAAGTAAAAGAACATGATCATATCAACTGATACATAAAGGCATTTCATAAAATCCAACACTCATTCCTGATAAAAACTCTCAGCAAAGCAGGAATAGAAGGGAAATTCCTCAACATAATAAAGTGTATATAAACAAAATAACCAGTATTATTCTCAACAGAGAGACATCTGCAAACAGAAACCACAGAAGTATGCCCTCAATTAGCACTTCTATTCAAAATTGTATTGGAAGTTCTACCTAGGGCAATAAGGCAAGAAAGAGAACTATAATGCATCCAAATAGATAAGGAAGAAGTAAAACCATCTCTGTTTGCAGATGAAATGATCCTACACATAGCAAACCCCAGAGACTCAGCAAGAAAACCAGTGGAGCACAACTACATATGTAAGACTATTTTCAGCCAAATTTATCCTTGATATTGGGTATATTCCTGTTTGCCTACCCTCACCTGATCTTCTCACCTATCTGTGCATTTACCCATAGACTTATGTTCGGTGCCAGTGGTAATGCAGTATTCTGCATGTAATAGTATTTTTTGTCTGTTATCTGTATCTTTTGTACACGTCTCTGTGTTCTCCCTTTCCCCACTGTCACCATGCTGGTCACAGACTCTTCCCATACTCCCCCTCCCCTCATCCAAATCAACATGTGACCCCTAACTAGTCTGAAATTTTCCCTCCCCTTCCCTCCCATCCTCAGTTACCAACAAAGTGAATTTCCTTCCCTAACTACCCTTCCTTGACTTTTTACAATAATGGACTCATACAATACTCATCCTTCTATGACTGATTTATTTCACTCAGCATAATGTCCTCCAAACTCATCCACATTGTGAGATGATTCATGTACTCTCCATTATTCTTTAATGTCACAAAGTACTCCATTGTGTGAATATACCATAGTTTGGCTATCCATTTATCTGTTGACTGGTATTTAGGTTGTTTCCATCTCTTTGCTACAGTGAATTGTGCTGTGATGAACATCTACACACATTACAGTAGTAACAGAGAACAAGATTAGAGTAGTTTCTCAGAGACAGCCCAACACCTTGAAAGTGAGAATCCCTAGGCCTGCAGGCTCAGAACCATATTCTTGGAGGACATCATGCTCAATTGCAATAACATGGTACTTAAAAATCTTTTTCCACATCTTACTTTAGTGACTAGTGAATGGGATCTTAAAAGCTTTTGAGCAGTCATCTAAGATGCAACTATTAATTTCCTCTCATCTGGAGCAAAGAAAAGTGAAGAAAATCAAAGTCATGTGGAAACAATTAGTCCAAATATATGATGGACCATGACGACCTCAGCCTTCAGGACCCTGAGACCAGAAGAAGTAGATGATGCCTGGCTACCAATGCCAAACACTCAAATAGGGACCAAAATTAGAGATTCTGGTGAAAGTGGGAGGAAGAATGTAGAAAAAAATTCAAAGACACAAAAATGACCAGAATTAATAGATAAAGACTGGCAGAACCACCAAGACTGTGGCCCTGGGGCTACCCTTTGGGCCTAGAAATAGACTCACTTCCATGGATTGGGTTTAGCCCAACAGTAGAAAGACCTACATGCAGAACACCTACCCCAGGGAGATACACCCACCTACCCTAGGGAGATGTAACCCTTAGATCAATCAGCTTAAATCAATCAGAGGGGCAACATTCACATAGAGGGAAAGCTTGACAAACACGAATGCATAGATAAGAAGGGTATATGGAGGGGGCAGTCACAGGGAGAAAAGAGAAAGAGTTTTTAATGGCTGGAGACCATAATCAGGGCCATGGAACCAAATGTACGTCAACAGCTGAATGTAAAACAAGTCTGCTTTGTAAATCTGCACCCAGAACAAACTAATAATAGTAATAATAAAAGAAAAGAAAAGCAGTAGAAGCAATGAAAGATTCAGTATAGTAGCAGACTGTAAGATCAACAAACAAAAATCAGTTGGATTCCTCTACATCAACAAAGAAATCTCTTAAAAGGAAAGAAGGAAAACAATACCATTTACAACTACTAACCAGAAGGCTGGCAATTCAAACCCACCAGCCACTCCTCGGAAGGAAGGCTGGGGCAATCTGCTTCTATAGTTATACCACCTTGGAAACCCAAGGAAGGGTCGTTATGAGACACATCCGACTCGATGGCAGTGCATCGCATTGTTGCGTTACCAAAAGATAAAACACTTAAAATAACTCTGACCAGGAATACATAATACCTATACAAAGAAAACTATAAAACACTTTCCAAGAAACTGTAAAAGATCTACATAAATGGAAGAACATACTATGCTCATGGATAGGAAGACTAAACATTGTGAAAATGTCAATACTATCATCAGCATTCTTTCAGGACACAGAAAACATCAATCACTAATTTTATATGGAAAGGAAAGAGATCGCAGATAAGCAAAGCACTACTGAAGAAAAACAAAGTGGGAGGTCTCACACCGCCCAGTCTCAAAACCTACTAAACAGCCATGATAAACAAAATAGCCTGGTATTGGTACAGTGACAGAGACATAGACCAGTGGAACAGAATGAGAATCCAGAATCATAATTATCCACCTAAGAATATCTTTGACAAAGGGCCGAAACCTATCATATGGGAAAGAAATATTCTCTTTAACATACGGTGCTGGCAAAATTGGATATCCATTTATAGAAAAATGAACCAAGATCCATACCTCACACCATACACAAAAATTAACTCAAGATGGATCCAAGACCTAAATGTAAAACATAAAGCATAACTAAAAATGCACAAACAGCAAACAACAGAAGATAAACCAGATGACTGCATAATTGAGACTTTCTAAAAATTAAATTTTTATGTGCTTCAGAAGATTTCTCCAACAAATCAAAACAACAATGAGGTACCATCTTGCTCCAGCACTAGTAGCATTCAACAAGACAGAAAATAACAAATGCTGGTGAGCTTGTGAAGAGATTAGGACTCTCCTACACTGTTGGTGGGACTGTAAAATGGTACAACCATTTTGGAAAGCAGTATGGCGTTTCCTTCAAAAGTTGGAATTAGAAATACCATTTGACCCAGCCATTCCATTACTAGCTTTATACCCTAAAGTGAGAGCCATGACAAGAACAGATATATGCACACCCCTGTTCATCACAGCACTATTTACAATAGCCAAAAAGATGGAAACAACCTAGGTG
>NW_006922134.1:864998-873299 GCF_000298275.1 Orycteropus afer afer
AGGAGTGTATGGAGGGATGGACACTGGGAAGAGGTAACTATGGGGAGGAAGTGGGAGGGGAGCTGTTGCATTGTGGTAAACTGTGGTCAGTGACATGAGACAAAGTATAAGTAAACTGCTGTATGGAAAGTGAATTTGCTCTGTCAATCTTCACCCAAATCACACACACACACACACACACGAACGAATAAATAAATAAATAAATAAATAATTTTCTCTCCTCTCAAAAAAAAAAAAAAAGACTTCTCCAAAAGAGCAAAAAGAGAACCTACAGATCGGGAGAAGATATCCAGCAATGACATATCTCACACGGGACTTATCTCCAAAATTTTTATAAAACTTCCAACACTTCAACATCAAAAAGATGTTAAAACAATCCAATTAAAAATGGGCAGAAGACATGAAAAGATTATTCTTCACCAAAGAATATATTCAGGTGGGCTTCAAACACATAAAAGAAATGCAACCTGATCATGAGCCACTGTATGGATGCAAATCAAACCAACAATGAGATATCTTCTTACCCCAGCAATAACAGCAAAGTTCAAGAAGACAAAAAACAACAAATACTGGTGAGGGTACGGAGAGATCTGAATTCTCATACACTGCTGATGGACTGTAAAATGGTTCACTGTGGGAAAACTGTATGGTGCTTCCTTGTTGTTGTTGTTGTTGTGTGCCGTAGAGTCGGCCCCGACTCATAGCGACCCCTCCTTGGGTTTTCGAGGCAGTATCACTACCGAAGTAGGATTGCCCAACCTTCCTTCCGAGCAGTGGCTGGTGGGTTTGAACCGCCAGCCGTCTGGTTAGCAGGCAAGTGACTTAGCCACTATGCTACCAGAGCTCCCTTAAGAAGTTGGAAATAGAAGTATCATTTGATCTAGCAATCTCACCACTAGGTGTATATCCTACAGAAACAAGAGCAAAGACAGAACGAGATATATGTACACCCATGTCCTTCATAGCACTATTCACTATAGCAAACAATCTAAATGCCTATCAAAGGATAAATGGATTACCGAACTATGGTACATATATACTATGCAACACTAAAGAATAATGAGGAATCCATGAAACACCTCATAACGCCATTGAACCTGGAGGACATCATGCTGAATGAAATAAGCAAATCACAGAAGAATAAATATTTAATACACTATTGCAGAAAGTCAAGGAAAGATTTATACATGGAAGGGAACTTTCTTTGTTGGTTACTAAGTATGGGAGGGCAGGAGAGGGGAAATTGCTAGACAGGTAAGAAAAATATACTGATTTGGGTGAAGCGAAAGGCAATCTACCAAAAGCAAGCGGCCAACACAATGACAGTAAGGAAAAGGAAGACAGAGAGAGGTACTCAACAGAGAGACAACAAAGATAAATACTTTCACACATATAATACTACAGGATCAATAATAACAAACATTAATCTATGAGTGGATACACAGTTACACAGGCAAAATGATCACATGTGGATAGGTGGAAGGGAATATACACATGACCATATGAACGTTTTGCAGATGATATTTCTACATACATTTGTATGTGCTATAAGAATGTCTATATGTACAGTAACAAAGCTAAGAGGCAAAGTTATAATAACTTTGTTCTTAGCCCTCACCAAAGAGCTTGATGGACTTGAGTGGCCTGGCCCGTAGGCTTGGATCATGGTCTTGGGGAACATGAAGTTCAACAGGCATAACACAATACACAAAAACACTGTTCTACATCCTACTTTCGTGAGTAGCAACTGGGGTCTTAAAAGCTTAGAAGGAACTATCTTAGATGCAACAACTGGTCTCTCCTTGTTTGGAGTAAAGAAGACATGGAAACAATTAGTCCAAGAGAATCTCAACCTATATGATCTTGAGACCAGAAGAACTAAATGGTGCTGGCTACCGTTGTCAACCACTTAGAAAGAGGTCAAAATTGGAGATCCTGGACAGACTGGGAGAGAAATGTGAAGCAAAACTCAGAATCACAAAACAAAGACCAGGTCTGATAGAGACTGGTGAAAGCCCTGAGACTATGGTCCCAAGTTCAGGCCTGGAATTGAACTCACACCCATGGCTTAATTTACAACCTAACAACAGAAAGGTTTATGAATAATTACACCAGGTAGGTATACGCCTTCAAACCATCAAACCACGGGAGATCAGAAGGGCAGCATTTTGCACAGGCATAAAGTTCAGAAAGCAGGAATGCACAAGAAAGACACAAGGAGAAAGTAACCATAGGCAAAACGTAGGGAGAGAGCTGTTACACTGTGGATATTGCAATCATTACCAAAAAACAAAATGTGTATCAATTGTTGAACAGAAAACAAATTTGCTCTTTAAATTTTCACCGAAATCACAATAAAAACAAGTAATAATAATAAAATTGCAATAAATACACAACTATCTTACCTAAAGTTACAATTCAAAAAGAAAATTTCACTGATTTATATTTTGCTAATGGTTTATATTTTGCCTACATTTTGTTGATTCTTTCACATAATTCATCAATTCTAAGAAATATCTTATCACATTTTAATAAATGTGAAATTCAGATGTCTTAAAAATCAATGTCTTATCACTGTTTAATTATACAATATTTTAGTTAATGGTGTACAGAATAACAGTATCACTATCCCTATTAAGGCTGGCGGTTCTAACCCACCAGTCACTCCTCGGAAGGAAGATGAGGCAATCCACTTCCATAGTGATACTGCCTCGGAAACCCAGGGAGGGGTCGCTATGAGTCGGGTCCGACTCGACAGCACATGACAACAACGACATCCCTATATATTAAACAGGTATCTATGATTTAGAGTTGATGAAATAAAGTATTCCGGAGCACAGCTTTTATCTTCCTTTCAAAATAATTAAGTGAGCTTGTATAAGCTCACTTAAAAAAAAAAAAAAACTTGTACAACTTTTGCATGTACAAACTTTATCTGATACAATAAATGTGGGCTTTTCTAACAGATTAACTTCTAACCAAGCAAATCATCAGCTGTTCATCAGAGGTTGCAAAATCCTACTCAACTTCAGCACTATTACAACACCTGCCTTATGCATCACTCACTTCACTCACTTTGCTAGACATTTTTTCTTAATCTAAACAGAAAATTTCATCACTGATAGTAAATTACTCAGATTACTGGCAGAAACCTTGGTGTATCAGTAACTGTTCTCATTTTTTTGTGCTAAGCAGCTTAGTGAACACATCAAGTCTAATACCTTTCAGCAGGTATGGATAGCTATTAAGCTAATTTTTTTTTAGTACTTAACAAATTTCATAGTTTGTTTTCAAATTCTATACAATAAAAGCTGGCTTTTTAGTCACTACCATGCTCTCCTGAGCTAATTTTCAATTTTCTGCCAGTTCTTTCCAACTCTTTTTATGGTCATTTCTACAGTCCTTTAAGATGTTGATGTTAAGAGTCAGCTTTAAATTAGAAGAATCTGGTAGTTTCTTCATTCTAGAAACATCCCCTTTAAATCAAATTTATGACTGCTCTTTAAAGATTCATCATCTCTGTCCATTCCTGATGTGTCACTTACAAAAGAATGCTGTTGAAAATTGTAATTTTCTGTGGGCAGTGCAACTATTGGGTTCGAAGAAACACTTGGCAGAACTATAGAAACAGTATGTACTTAATTCACACATAAGGAAATACACACTTTGCTTCCTATGCCATCACAATTTGCGATTATAAAAATGTGGTGATACAATCCTTGAAGAAATGTTAACATTTTTTTGTAGCCCAACTGTGGCTAAACAAAATGCAAATAAGAAGTTGGAAATAGAGTCCATACTTGTTATTCATAGATTCTCTATTTGTAAACTTCATTTGCAAAACCGCAATCAATGCTCATGGAGCTTTTACAGCTATTTGTGGATATGTGTGGAGCGGAGCAATTGCTGAGTCATCAATATATATTCCAAGGAGCTCTGATGACACAGGTAAAGCATTTGGCGCTAACTAAACAGCTGGTGGTTTGAACCAACCAGCAGATCTGTAGGACAAAGATGAGAAAATCTGCTACCACAAAGATTACAGCCTTGGAAACTCATGAGGGCAGTTCTACTATATCTTACAGAGTCACTATGTATTGGAATCATCTCGATGGCTGTGGGTTTTAAAGTACATTCCTACCTGAGGTTGAACAAGTGATGATACTCTGCATTCCCATTTCAGCTCTCTCAGTGAAAACAATCCTTGTCAAGGTCTATTTAGTATTACATTCTTCACATTTTTGTGCTTTTTGTTGGTGATTTCACTGTATAGAAGGCCTTCAAGCATAGTGCTGAAGTGCTATCTAGTCATTCTAAGCACAAAAAAGTTGTCATGTGAGAGACTCACCAAGATGGTGGAATAGGCCAGGAGCTAATTGTGGAACAGACCATCAACTGCTCATATGCAAGTTCAAGGTGAAGCTGAAGACAACTAAAAGAAGTCCACGTGAGCCAAAATATGACCTTGCTTATATCCCTCCTAAATTTAGAGACCATCTAAAGAATAGATTTGGTCACTGAACACCAATGACTGAAAACCAGAGGAATTGTGGGATGACATAAAGAATATCATCCATAAAGAAAGCAAAAGTTCATTAAAAAGACAGGAAAGGAAGAGAAGACCAAAATGGATGTCAGAAGAAACTCTGAAACTTGCCCTTGAATGGAGAGTAGCAAAACCAAATGGAAGAATCAACAGGGCAAAAGAGCTGAACAAAAGACTTCAAAGAGCAGCTCTAGAAGACAAAGTCAAATATTATAATGAAATGTGCCAAGAGTTGAAGTTAGAAAACCAAAAGGGAAGAACATGCTTGGCATTTCTCAAGCTGAAAGAACTCAGGAAAAAAATTAAGACTTAAATTGCAATATTGAAAGATTCCATGGGCAATATGTTGAATGATTCAGGAAACATCAAAAGAAGATGAATGGAACACAAAGAGTCACTATACCAAAAAAAAAATTGGTAGATGATCATCCATTTCAGGAGGTGGCATACGATCAAGAACCAACGATATTGAAGGAAGAAGTCGAAGCTGCACTGAAGGAATTGGTGAAAAACAAGGCTGCGGGAATTGATGGAATACCCATTGAGATGTTTCAACAAACGGATGCTGTCCTGGAGGCACTCACTCAGCTATGCCAAGAGATTTGGAAGACAGCTGCCTGGCCAAATGAGTGGAAGAGATCCATATTTGTACCCATTCCAAAGAATGGTGATCCCACAGGATGTGGAAATTATCGAGCAATATCGTTGATATTACACGCAAGTAAAATCTCACTGGAGATAACTCAAGAACAGTTGGCAGTAGAGTTCTGGTAAAATGGCGGAATAGGCAGAAAGACTGCACAGACCCTCTTCAACAAAGAAAAGGCAAACCAATTAACACAGACACAGAAGATAATCCTGGACACCTGAGCCTTGAAAGGGAGGATAGAGAAGTGGACAAAACCCCAACTAGCAGAAAAATTTGCATGAAAATACCAAAAAAGGAGACATATGGACCTGCGATCTTGGAGCAATCCTGACAGCACAGACAACTTGGAGATTCCTAAATGGTGGTAGGACCTAAGAATTAACCTAAAAATCAGCCGTGCTAGCCAGGGACTGCACGGAGGACTGCTCTGGTGGCTGGGGAATAAAAGGGGAAACAGTGGTGAAGAGGAAGATGGGCTGAGCTGTGGAATTTTGCCTGCCCAGAGGGTGCCACCATTTTGAATGTTTACAAGAGGCTTGACCATTTTGGATATTTAAAGAGACAGCGCTCTCCAAGATTCCAGGGGCTTAAAAGGAGGTTCGGCTTGCCGATGACCCGAAGAACACTCCAGACCTGCATGTCTGAAAAGGTGCGACATTCCTCTTGTTACTCTTATACCCCACACCCACTTGGTGAACAGAGCTGCAGCCACCCCCCACTCCCACCCACCTTCTGTGCCACAGGAACTCCATCCCACTCTGTGTGTTCAGACAGACCCTGGGTGCCCTGCCCTATCCTCCACCAATTTTTTACTTTTTCTTTCTTTTGCTGTTTCTTTTTTCTAGTGTTTAGTTTGCTTGTATTTGTCCTTTTAAAACTAATATTATTGTTAATACTTTTGTCCTTTTTACTGGCCTTCCCCTCCCAAGTCCTAGTTTACAACTTTTTTGACTTTCTTCCCCCTGTTCCTGGTTTAAAAAAAAAAAAAAAAAAAATTAAATTATTTATTTTTCTCCCCTATTTTTCTCATGGTTAACCCCATTCCTTGTGGGGTGTTTTTTTTGTTGTTGTTGTTTTTCTTTTTTTCTTTTTTCTTTTTTTTTTGCATTTTTCTCATTTTATTCTTCATTATTCTCCTTATATACATTTTATCTCTTAGTGCCCTATCCCTAGATATTGGAGGTGTCCTTGTTTTCTTCTTCTTTTCTCCCTTTTCTTTTTTTAGTAACTGTTCCTGTGTGATTACACAGTGTATTTTTTGTTCAAGTGCTTTTAGTTTTTTGATGGTTATTCAATTATAATTTTTGTCTTAGTGAGAGACAGCAATAGTCCCCATAAGATACAACTACACCCACAACTCCTGCAACTTCACTTACTGAGCAATAGCCGCCACCTTCTTCTCCACCAACAGGCCAACAATAAAAAACAACAAAGAAGAGCCTAAATCACCCTTGGCTGCAAGTCACAAACAGTTAATAGAGATCTAAATACAACACCACGATGCCTCGAAGACAACAGCCCATCACAGTCCACACAAAGAAGCCGGATAAAGTGGTAGAAACAAGGGAGCAGGATACAGACGCACAACATATCCCTGAGGAAGAAGCACCATTGGAACTCTCTCATGAGGAATTCAAATGAATTATATTTAGGTATCTTCAAAGAATTGGGAGACAGACTAAAGAAAACAGAAAAAAGATAGGAAGAATTTTGGACGAAAATACAAGAACAAAATGACAAAATAAATGAAAAATCAGAAATTATTCTAAATATAAATACAAGTATACAGAAGATTAATACTAAATTGTCAGAAATAGATAACAAATTGGAAGGGCAAAGGGGTTGAATTGATGCAATGGAAGACAGAATTAATGAGATTGAAGACAAATACCTCAATACTTCTTTGGAAAGGGATCAATCAGAAAAAAAATCAAAACAAAATGAAGAAAGCGAGTTCCCGCAAGATGGTGGACTAGGCAGAAGGACTGAACAGACCCTCTTCAACAAAGAAAAGAGAAACCAATTAACACAGACACAAAAGATAATCTTGGACCCCTGAGGCTTGAAGGGAAGGATACAGAAGTGGACTAAACCCCAACTAGCAAAAGAATATGTGTGAAAATACCAAAAAAGGAGACATATGGAGCAGCGTTATGGCTGTGACCTAAGCGACCGTGACGGCACAGATGGCTTGGACATTCCCGAGTGGTGGTAGGACCTAAAAATTAACCTAAAAATCACCCTGCTGGCCAGGGACTGCATGGACTGTGCACGGTGGCTGGGGAACAAACAGAGAAGGTGAAGAGAAAGGTGGGTTGAACTGTGGACTTCTGCCAGTCCAGAGGGTGCCACGATTCTGTAGGTTTAAAAAGCAGCTTGGCTATTTTGGATATTTAAAGAGACAGTACTCTTGCAGATTCCTGTGGTGGTAGGACTTAATAATTAACCTAAAAATCCCCCTGCTAGCCAGGGACTGCATGGAGGACTGTGCACAGTGGCTGGGGAACAAACAGAGAAGGTGAAGAGAAAGGTGGGTTGAGCTGTGGACTTCTGCCGGTCCTGAGGGTGCCACCATTCAGTAGGTTTAAAAAGGAGCTTGACTATTTTGGATATTTAAAGAGACAGTGCTCACGCAGATTCCTGGGGTGGTAGGACTTAAGAATTAACCTAAAATCACCCTACTAACCAGGGACTGCACGGAGGACTGTGCGCGGTGGCTGGGGAATAAAAGGAGAAGGTGAAGAGAAAGGTGGGCTGAGCTGTGGACTTTTGGCAGTCCAGAGGGTGCCACCATTTTGAAAGTTTAAAAAGCGGCTTGACTATTGTGGATATTTAAACAGACAGCGCTCTCGCACATTTCTAGGGCTTAAGAACACGTTCTGCTTTCCAGCAACCCCAAGGACATTCAGGGCCTGCAAGACTGAAAAGGTACGACATTCTCCTTGTTACTACACCCTACACTCGCTTCGTGAACGGAGGTGTGGCCATGCGCACACCCACCTACCTTCTGGGCCCACAGGAACGCCATCACAGTCTGTGTGCTCAGACGCAGCCTGGGTGCCCTACACAGTCCACCACCGATTTCTTCTTCTTCTTCTTTTTTTTT
>NW_006922134.1:904666-915660 GCF_000298275.1 Orycteropus afer afer
AGAGTATGGAGGGATAGACACTGGGAAGAGGTAACTATGGGGAGGAAGTGGGAGGGGAGCTGTTGCATTGTAAATTTTGGTCAATGACATGAGATAAAGTATATGTGAACTGCTGTATGAAAAGTGAATTTACTCTGTAAATCTTCACCCAAATCAAAATAAAATTTGAAAAAAAAAAAAGAACTACTAAAAAAGAAATCTACTGTTTGTTCAAGATTCAAAATTGTAACTCTACAATTATAACAAACTGGTATGTTTTCTTTAAAATAAAATAATAATGTTTAGCTCTTTAACGCAATTATAAGCTCTTGAAGTATACAGTAGTAAATATACAATTATGGTTCAAAATTTAAATTCCAACATTAATCAGTGACCCTTCTCCCAACTGGTGGGTTGCTCCTGGTCTATTATATACTAAATTTAAAGTACGAATCTGTTCTGGATTCTTATTTAATTAATTCATTTATTGCATTTTTTAAAAGCCAGTACCAACTATTCCAGGAGCTCTGGTAGCGTAGTGCCTAAGGCACTTGACTGCTAACCAGAAGCCTGGCGATTCAAACCCATCAGCCACTCCTTGGAAGGAAGGTTGGGCAATCTACTTCCATAGTGATACCGCCTTGGAAACCCAAGGAGGGGTCACTATGAGTTGGGTCCAACTCAACAGCACATAACAACCACCGACAATTCTACTTCACATGTTACTGTGAATTGAAATAAAGCATTTTAAAGGGTATGGAATCTATAATGAAAATATTAAATGGCATTTTTATTTATAATTTTAAACTGTGATATTACCATTCACATGAAGATGATGTTTTAAATCAATTAAAAATGAATTATTCCATAATATTGAGAAAGTGGTTAGCTAACTGGTAATTTGAAGGGGGGGGGGCACTATCTCATTCCTCAGACCAAAAAACTTTTATAGACTGGTAAGATTTTATTTTCCTTGAGCTAGAGACAACCATACTAAGCTGGACACATTAATTTACTAGGGAAAAATGATAGTTTATTTCAGGAAAAGTTTCAAATGCCTATTAGATATCTTAAAGGGAGATATAAATCTGCATTTCCAAAGAGAAACTCAGACTAGAGATTAAAATTGGGGCATCATCAACACAAAAATGGTTTTTAAAGCCATGAAACCACGTAAGATCAACACAGGAAGAGTTTGGCTAAAAAAGACATATAAAAACTGAGCCCTGAAAGTAACATGACACAAGAGACTGAGAACAGTATGCTGTCCTGGAAGCCAGGTGAATAAAGTATTTCAAGGAAGACTAAGTAATCACCACTGTCAAACACTTTTGATAGGTAAAATCATTCAGAAACTGAGAAAAGTGATGAGACAGGCAGGGGATGACATGCACAAAAGAAGGAATAGTTAGTTGAGTTAGTAGAAAACCCAAAGATTACGATTAGAAAGGGACATGATCTGGCTGGCTAATCTCTGTAGCTGCTGTTCTTTTGAAGCTAACATTTTTGTAATTGCTGTCCTTCTGAGGTTAACATTTCCTGAAGTTGATTTACTCACGTTGGGGACTTAACCCCAAAGCACGCGTAGAGATAAGCTGTAGCATACCCCGGCTTCACCCCATCCCGTAATAAGTTCAGCTCTAGGTACTAAAAAGTTTAGGCCAAGGAACTGACAATAAGGAAGTGATGAAAACTGTCATCAGTTTCCAGACGGACCCCTAAGAAAAGTGATGAGTCTGTCATCAACTTCAGACTCTCAACTTCCTTGCCAAGATCTCACCTGGCCACCTTATGCATATGTAGTCAATTTCTCAGAATGTTAATTAAATACAAAACTTCCTCATTCTTCCTTTAAACATAAAATCTACCTGAGCTCTGAGAGGTAGTTCTTTGAGAAATTATTCTCATTGTCTCCTTTTCTTGCTGCAAGAAATAAAATCCAACATACTCTTTTCAGCTTCTCTCGCTCTCATTCTGGTTTGTGTTAAAGCAGCACACCTGCCACATTTCGTTTCAATAAAATCATTGGTGACGGTTCAGAAGCACAGTTTAGGTGGGGTGCTGGAAGTGAAAACTTGATTAGAGTGAACTCATGAGATACTAGGAGGAGAAAAACTGGAGACAAAGTGAGGTATAGCAGATTATACAACACAGCTTTTCTAACCATAGTATCTGTAACTCCCACTTTGCAGTGAGTTACTAAGTAGCTGCCTGTTAAAGTCATCTGGAGTAACACAAAGCAATTTTCTGGGAAGTTTGCTCTCTCTCAGGTGTGTAGAATTCTGATGTAGGGAATGGTTGTTTTGAGCCACTCTGCCAGGCTCAAAATGAACTCTCCTAGAGGCAGAAAGAGTCTCTCTGACTGCTGGCTGAGAAAGACATGCTGCTGAGACAAAGACATACTACTGAGACAGACTGTAGGCATAGAGACTGTGGGCTGACAGACGCCCACATGGGGGAGACTGAGCACGTTCCTGTTGCTTCCCTAATAAACCCCGTATTCTGTGAGTTCTGTGTGGCCACTGTAGCAAATTATCGAACCCAGGAGAGAGGTGGTCCATGCCATGGGAAGGTGAGGTAGTGGATGTCAAGGGAGGAACACCTCATGTCAAGGTTAGTAAGAGGGCTGGAGGGTGGTGGCATGTCTGGCCTCAGAGGAACAGGCATTGGGCTGCTGATGTAATTCTGTCCTCTTCTTGTGTAGTTAGGAGCTCTGGTAGCATAGTGCCTAACGCACTTGACTGCTAACCAGAAGACTGGCAGTTCAAACCCACCAGCCACTCCTCAGAAAGAAGGTTGGGCAACCTACTGCCATAGTGATACCACCTCGGAAACCCAAGGATGGGTCTCTATGAGTCGGGGCTGACTTTACAGCACATAACAACAACAACTTGTGTAGTCAGAGGAGGTCAGAAGATGCCACCTCCTTGCCCCTTTGGCACAAAGTACACACACTTCTTTTGAAAAAGGAGGGAGAAAAACAGAGCAAAAGAAGAGAAAGTATAGTCAAAAGTCTTAGTTGTTGTTGTTTAAGATGGAAGAAATAACAGTATGTTGTTCTAAAGACAATGATCCTGTACAGTATAAAAGAGAAGGGATAAAATTAGAGTACAGTGGAAGTTTTGGCCACTGGGGAAATGAGTTATTTTATGTGGCTTTTTTTTGCCTTGGTTCTTTGGAAAGATTCCTTGGGGTATCTTTTCCTTCTAAACCCTAATTCTTTACAGAAGCATCTTGGGGCGGGGGGGAGGGAGTGCTGGGAGTCCCTGGTTGTTTTCTACCCTAGAGGGTTTGTTGCTTTTGCCCAGGGGATTTCCTGAGTAAACTGTAAGCAATTTGATAGCTTGATACTTTTGTCCACTAACAAGACCTGAGTTGACTGGTATCATATGCACGACTGAGGACTGGTACAACTCTGGTATGGTGAGGGAGCCCCCTCCCCCTTTATAAATGATGAGGACTTAAGTATACAATCAGTTGAAATTCAGAAATTTTCAGAAGCCTCCTAGATGCAAGAGAGAGAGAGATGCCAGATAAGAGCTGGGCTGGCAGAGTAATGTTACCTGGAGTCCAGTAGCCCTAAAGTTGCTGCATTTACCTATATGAGCTGGGCCAGGTAGCAATGGAAAGGCCTGATAGCAGAGAGCATCTGAGAGAGCTGGGCTGGCTGCTACACTGGCTATGAGCTGGGCCATTTTGCAGCAACAAGGCTGACAGCAGAGAGGCCAGTAGCAATTAGTTAGCCTGCCAGAAGATAGGCTGACAGCACAGCGCCCAACAGCAAAGAGGCCAGATAGCAGAAAGTTGCTGGTAGGAGAGCAACAGCCAAAAGAATTGCTGCACTGGCTATGAACTGGGCCAATTAACAGCAGAGAGGCAGACAACAGAAAGCTTTACAGCAGACAGACGAACAGTAAAATGCCCAATGGCAGAAAGGCCTGCATGGTAGAGAAGGCAGCTGCTGAGCAGAGAAACCATACCTGCTGATTACTGGAGGCCTGTGCACTTCCTGGCACTGATCCCAAGGTGTTCCTGTTACTTCTTTCCAACATAATCCTGATCCCAAACTGTAACAAGTTACTTCCTAGTTAATCCTGACCCAAGTTGTAGCCTGTTACTTCCCTAACAAACAACGTAACTCTTGAGTATGGTCTATGAGTTCTGGGTGACTGTTGCAAGGAACCACTAAAACTTGCAAAGGAGTGCTGTGGAAGGAGCACTTAGTGTTAGAAATAAGAAATGGGAAGGTGGAGATCTATCTGACCTCAACCTCATAGGAACCAGCTTTGTGCTGATCCTGATCTTATCCCTCATGAATTTAAACAAGCCATTTCGCTATATTACACGGCTGTTGCTAGAAGCATGGTTAGTTCATTCCATAATAATAGAAGGGAGTAGAATACATGGGGCAAACATGCTGATAGGTAGACAGATGTAGTGGCAGGAGCTTATGAATGTTTTCCTCTTACAGCATCTGTTTTCTTAGTGAAACGAATATGAAAAATCATGAGCTGAGAGTAAAGATGCAGAGCATGTTATTGAATTTTTACAATAAGCATATAACTCAAAAACCCACTGCTGTCGAGTTGGTTCCGACTCATAGCAACCCCTCCTTGGGTTTCCAATGCAATATCTCTACAGAGGTGGATTGCCCAGTCTTCCTCCCAAGGAATGGCTGGTGGGTTTGAACCACCAGCCTTCTGGTTAGCAGTCAAATGCCTTAGGCATTATACCACCAGAGCTCCCACAAGCATATATTATGTTAAAATATGTAAGTAAACAGTAATTTTTAGAGAAATTCCGTTTCTACTTTCCTTAGTATATTCTTTGGTATTCTTGCAGCACAGTAAGGGTTACACCTCCAGGATCCCCAGGGAACTCAGTGATAAATTCTTTCTAAAAATGGGGAGGGGGGGAATTATAGCAGGGCAAGATGGGGCTGTTTTAGCTTTTGGGGGCTGTCTTGAAGCAGTCAGTCTTGTGTGTAGCCTTCAAAACATTTGACATTTGTGAAGAGTTAAGCAGGAAATGAGAAGCCATCCTTACCTCCTAGAGCTTTATCCTTGTGACTTAAAGTATGTCTGGGATGGGAAACAGCCAAGAAGGCTAAAGATTAAGAGGAATTTCTTATTAAACACAGTAAAAATCAACAGCACTTCTCAAATTAAAAGGTTATTGCTTGTGTATAGGGAACCTACTTATCTATTCATTTATCATATATACAGGCACCTGACTAAACTTGTTTTATTAGTTTTTAAATTTTGTCAATTGATTTTCTTGGCTTTTCCAGATGGATAATAAGCTCTACACAAAGAGTATATGTTATGACATTTCCTCTCAAATATTTACATTTCCTCTCAAACATATATATACATATACATATATATACACATATATATATATATATACACACACACACACATATATATATATATACATATATATATATACATATATATATATATATATATATTCGCCCCATCTCTTTTATTCCATTGGTTTGGGGCTCCATTTAAATATCTAACATTAGCATTAAAAATAAACTCCTCATATTGTTCTTTCTCTCATGGAAAATATTTAAATATTTTACCAGTTGGGCTTTCTGTATATTTGGGTAGTTTTACCCTTTGTCAGGTTGAGGCAGTTCCTTTCACTTTCTAAATCCAGCCTATCATAAATGGTTACTGAATTTTAATACGTTTTTTAATCATTTAAGATGATGATATTATTTTCCTCCTTTATCAATAATAGTGTAATGAGGTATTAATGTATTCCCTAAGGTGAAATCAGCCTTGAAATCCTGGGCTAGCTTTATTTTATAATTTTAATATAGTATTGGGTTCTATTTGCTAGTATTCCATTTTGCATTTTACAACTAGCTTGGTAACTGACAATAGCCTACCTAAAGTTTTCTTTTTTGTACAATTTTTCTAACTGTCCTACCCTCAAAAAAAAAAAAAAAACATGTATTCTTTTGCATCTTTTTCTTTCCTATGGTACTTTGTGTAACATGTTGTTGTTGTTGTTGTTATGTGCCTTCGAGTCAAACCCGACTCATAGCGACCCCTCCTTGGGTTTCCGAGGCAGTATCACTACGGAAGTAGGATTGCCCAACCTTCCTTCCGAGGAGTGGCTGGTGGGTTTGAACCGCCAGCCGTCTGGTTAGCAGGCAAGTGTCTTAGCCACTATGCTACCAGAGCTCCTTGTGTAACATAGGAATCATCAATTAAGGTTTAAAAAATGTGACTTTTTTTAGGGATACACCCTTGACTATTTTTTCTATTACTTCACCAGCAGCTACCAGGTAATTAAGGCTTTCCATTCCTTATGACAATTTTACAAAGGAAATCTGGTGGTATAGTGGTTAAGATATTTGGATGCTAACCAAAAGGAGCTCTGGTAGCATAGTGCCTAAGGCACTTGACTACCCACCAGCCACTCCTCGGAAGCAAGGTTGGGCAATCCTACTTCCGTAGTGATACTGCCTCGGAAACCCAAGGAGGGGTTGCTATGAGTTGGGGCCAACTCGACGGCAAACAACAACAACAACCAAAAGATCAGTGGTTTGTACCCACCAACTGCTCCACATAAGAAAGATGATATAGTCTGCTTCCATAAAGATTTAAAGCCTTGGAAATCCAATGAGGGTCAGTCAATGTGAGTGAGAAGCGACTCGACGGCATTGAGTTTGAGGAAATCATTTGTTTCGTCCAAAGTTTAGAATGTGTGGAATAAAGTTACACATAATATTTTCTAGTAAGGTTTTCGTTGTTTTCTTCTTAATCAGTCTTGCCCAGAATCTGCCAACTTTTGAGTTTCCTGATCAAGATGTTTTCCTTTTCATGAATTTGTAATTTTATATTTATTAATTCCTTCACTCACCTATACAAGTTTGTTTTGTCACTTTTCAATCAGCTTGAGTTGCACACTTTCTTCATTTGTTTTTAATATTTGTTTACTAATTAACATTTAATTACTCTTTCTCCTGAAACTTAACATCAGCTAGCTACACAGATGATATGTAGTGCTCTACTGTCATTAATTTCCAAATCATGTATGAATAGCAGTTATTTTTATATTTTTAAAAAGCTTTTATTATTGTTGAGGAAGCATACACAGTAAAACATACCAATTCAACAGTTTCCAAATGTAAAATTTAGTGACTTTGATTACATTCTTCAAATTGTGCAAGCCTTCTCACCCTCCCCTTTTTGAGTTGTTTCTCCCTCATTAACATAAATTCCTAAGGTTTCAATCTAATTTATCCAATTACCGTCACTTTGATCCCATACAGAAAGTTCTTTAAAGGGTATAATGCTCAAGGAAGACTTTTTTTTTTTTTTTAAACTAGTTAAGCTAAACTATTATTTGGTTTTAAGACAACTTCAGAAATATTTTTGGCTTCAGGTACCTAAGAGCACCAGTTTCAGGAATTTATCTAAACTTCATGGCTCCATGAAGTCTGAATCCTGTAAGAATTTGCAACGCTGTTCTCCATTTTCCATCTTTTGGTTAGGATTCTTCTACAGAATCTTTGTTCAAAATGTTCAGTAATGGTAGCCATGCACCATTGAGTTCTGGTCTGATGGCAAAGGAGGCAGTTATTCATGTAGGCAATTAGCCACACTCCATTTCCTCCTATACCTGACTCCTTCTTCCTCTGTTTCTCCAAGCAAATAGAGACCAACTGTTGTGTCTTGGATGGCCAGTTGTAAGCTTTTAAGACTCCAAGCACTATACAATTAACTAGGAGGTAGAAGAGAAGCACTAAACATACTATTAGGTCAATTAACTGGGATATCTCATAAAACCATGATCCCAAACCTCCAAAGCACTCGGCTGCTAACCAAAAGGTTGGTGGTTCAATCCTACAAGCCACTCTGTGGGCGAAAGATGTGACAGTCTACTTCCGTAGACTGAAGCCTTGGAAACCTTATGAGGCAGTTCTACTCTGTCCTACACTGTGGCTCAAACCAAAGTAGTTCAGTAATTACTGTTATAAATAAGGGCCACATACTCACCTGCTGCATAGTAATCAAACCTGTTGCCCATGTTATTTTGACCTGAGTAGGAAACAAATAGCTGTGCCACACTCAAAGATGGTGGCTGACTACACCGCACTGAATATGTGTTGTTCTACATTCTTACCAATAACCCAGTCTACTGCATCAGGCTTCAGAAACTTTCAGAAGAAAAGACTGTGGCAAGACTCTGGGAGAGCAACATTTTGCAGTGTTTCATTCTTTTCTATAGGATCGCTGTGAGTCAAAACTGAATGGACAGCACCTAACAACATCCTAGTGGGAGTGACATAGTATCACACTGTGGTTTTGATTTGCATCTTTCTGATGGTAATGACACTGAACATCTTTTCATGTGTTTGGTGGCCATCTGAATGTCCTCTTTGGTGAAATGTCTACTCAAGTCCTTTGACCATTTTATGATGGGGTTATTTGTCTTTTTATTGTTAAAGTGTCAAAGTTTTATGTATTTTTTGGTTATGAGATTCCTGTCAGATATATGCTTCCTGGAAATACTCTCTCAGTAAGCGGTTTATATTTTCAATTTTTTGGTAAAGTCTTTTTCATTTTTAGGAGGTTCCATTTATTTATTAGTCTTTCGCTATTTGTGCATTTGTTGTTATATTACATAATCCATGGTTAAAAACTAGGCCTAACAGTGTGGCCCATAAAGTTTCTTCTAAAACATTTATGATTTTTAGTTTGCACATTTAGGACCTTAATCCATTTTGAATTTGCTTTTGTGTATGGTGTGAAACATGAACGTTGTTCTTTTTTTCCACATATAGAAAACCAACTTCTCAGTATCATTTATTGAAGAGACTCTTCTTTATCCATCAAATGGATGTACCACCCTTATGAAACACAGTTAACTACAGATGTGTGGATTTATTTCTAAACTCTGAATTTCATTCCATTAGTCTTTATACCTATTGTTATACCATTACCAAGTTGTTCTGATTACTGTCCCTGTATAGTATGTTTTCTAAGCCCTCCTACTTTGTTCTCTTTCAAAATTGCTTTACCTATTTGGGTCTCTTGCCATTCTATATAAAGGTGGGGAGGATTGGCTTTTCCATTTCTGGAAAGAAGGTTATCGGGATTTTGATCAGAATTACATTGAACCTATACATCACTTTGGATAGTACTGACATCTTAACAATAATAAGTCTTCCAATCAATGAAAATAGAACATCTCTCCATTTATATAAGGCTGTGACTTCAGTGTTTATATTCTCTTTAAGCCACAAGTTCTTTAAAAAGGAATGTCCTGGGGAGTTCCGGTAAGATGACGGAATAGGCAAAAAGACTGCACAGACCCTCTTCAACAAAGAAAAGGGGAACCAATTAACACAGATACAGAAGATAATCCCGGAGCCCCCTATCTTTGAAGGGAAGGATATAGAAGTGGACTAAACTCCAACTAGTAGAATTTGCATGAAAATACCAAAAAAGGAGACATAGGAGCTGCAGTCTGGCAGCGATCCTGATGGCACAGACAGCTTGGATACTGTCGAGTGATGTCAGGACCTAAGAATCAACCTAAAAATCAGCCCTGCTAGCCAGAGACAGCACAGAGGACTGCACTGGTGGCTGGTAAATTAAAAGGGGAAGTAGCAAAGAGGAAGGTGAGCTGAGATGTGGACTTTTGCCTGTCTGGAGGGCACAGCAATTTTGGGTGTTTACAAGCAGTTCAACCATCTTGGATATTTAAAGCGATATCGTTCTCCCAGATTCCAGAGACTTAAGAATAGGTTTCACTTGTGGGAACAAGGACATACCAGACGCCAACGACTGGAAAGGTGAGAAATTTCCCATCACTCTTATACCGCACAACATCTTGGTGAAAGGACGTGTGGCCAACCCTCGCTCCCACCCACCTTCAGGGCCGACAGGAATTTCATCCCAGTCTGTGTCCTCAGAGAGAGCCTGAGTGCCCTGCCCCACCCAGTCCAGATTTTATTTTTTTCATTTTTTTGTATAGTTTGTTTCTATTTAAAAATTGTTATTATTTGGTTTTTGTTTGTCCTTTTTATTATTATTCTTTATTCTTCCCTTCCCAGGTTCTTGTTTTCTGCTTTTTCTCTCTTCCCAGTTCCTAGTTCCAATTTTTTTCTTTCTCATGGTTAACCCCGTTCCTTGTTTTTCTTTTTGCATTTTTCCCATTTTTGTCTTCTTAATCTCCTTTACCTTTTTTCTCTTATTGCCCTCTCCCCAAATATTGCAGGGTTTTTGTTTCCTTTTCTTTTTCCTTTTTTTGGGTGACTGTTCCTATGTGTTTATGTGGTGTATTTTTTGTCCATTTGCTTTCACTTTTTTGATGGTTTTTCAATTGTTGCTTTTGAATAACTGACTAGAAAACAGAAACCATGCCCACATGATGCAACCACACCCACACCTCCTGGACTTCCACTTACTGAGAGCCACCACTTCCTTCTCCAACAACTGGACAATGATAAACGACCATGAGGAAGAGCCTGACTCACCCTTACTAGTCTTCGTGAACAGTTAACAGAGATCTAAATACAACAATATCACAATGCCCTGGAGACAAGAGACCATCACAGCCCAAACAAAAAGCAACACAAAGTGATAGAAATAAGAGAACAAGATACAGAACCAGGACACATCCCTGAGGAATAAGCAGCATTGGAACTCCCTGGTAAAGAATTTAAAATAATTATATTTAGTGTCTTCCAAGGATTAAGAGAGAGATCAAGGAAAACACTGACAAAATTAAGGAAACCACAGACAAAACCCTAGAACAATTTCAAAAGAAAATACAAGAACAATATGACAAAATAAGTGAAAAATTACAAATGATAAAGTCTACAGATAGAAATCCAGAAGATTAATACTAAACTTTCATAAATTGATAACACACTGAAACGGCAAAGGGGTAGAATTGATGCAATGGAAGACAGAATTAATGAGATTGAAGACAAATACCTGAATACTTCTTTGGAAAGGGATCAATCAACTACTCGGTCCCTC
>NW_006922134.1:919366-920550 GCF_000298275.1 Orycteropus afer afer
TGTCATTGGAATTCCAGAACAGGAAAAGAAAAATAAAACCACTGAGAAAATCATCCAAGATTTGTGGAGGAGAACTTCCCTGATATGAAGAAAGATGAGAATATATCCATTCAGGAAGTTCAACGAATCAAAAAAAGGATAGACCCAAAAGAAAATCACCAAGACCTATCATTCATCAAACTCATCAAAATCAAAGACAAAGAAAGAATCCTGAAAGCAGCACAGGAAAAACAAAAAGTTACTTACAAAGGACAACCAGTGAAAATGAGCTCTGATTATTTCTCAGCAGAAACCATGCAAGCGAAAAGGCAATGGGATGATATATATAAAACCCTGAAAGAAAAAAATTTTCGACCAAGAACTATATACCCAGCAAAATTGTCCCTCAAATATGATGGTAAAATTAGGAGATTTCCAGATCAGCAGAAACTAAGGGAATTTGTTAAAACCAGACCAATCTTACAAGAGATGTTAAAGGAAGTCCTTTATAGAAAAAACAAAAAATAGCAAATAACAACTGACCATTAATACACAAGATGACATAACCCAGAAACCACAGCAATGGACATATCCAAAGTAAAATAAGCTTACAAGACTGTCAACAGGGAGCCAGAGACATCAATTGGCAAGTGAGGACAACTACAAACCAAAGAGGAAAAATACTGTGTAGTTACGGAACTTCTAAATGGTGAGCAAGTCAAGAGATTTGCAAGATAAAATATTCTAATCTCAGGGAGAAAATTATAAATCACAGAGTAATCTCAAAGAAAAATGATAAACCTTCACATCACAATTAAAAAAACAGAACAAGCACAAATATTCAGCAAATACTAAAACAACAGAAACAAAGGAAACGATAACATGATTCATAAACATAATAAGCTCAGCACAGAAAATAATATGGAACAAAGAAACCAGGGACCCCATGAAAAAAACACATAACAAAATGACAGCAACCAATTCATACTTGTCAATAATTACACTGAATACAAATGGATTAAATGCACCACTCAAGAGACGGAGAGTTGCAGATTGGATAAGAAAACATAACCCATCAATATACTGTCTATAAGAGACACACCTTAGACAAAGATAAAGACAAAAACAGACTAAAAATCAAAGGTTGGAAAAAGATATATCAAGCAAATGGCAACTGTAAGAGAGCAGGAGTGGCAATATTAATT
>NW_006922134.1:921080-922327 GCF_000298275.1 Orycteropus afer afer
GCTCTGGTAGCATAGTGGCTAAGACTCTTGCCTGCTAACCAGACGGCTGGCGGTTCAAACCCACCAGCCACTCCTCAGAAGGAAGGTTGGGCAATGCTACTTCTGTAGTGATACTGCCTTGGAAACCCAAGGAGGGGTCGCTATGAGTCGGGTTTGACTCGACGGCACACAACAACAACAACAACAACAATAGGAAGATCAACAGGAAAAGAGTAAACATATGGAAACTGAACAACACCCTCCTTAAGAAAGACTGGGTAAGAGAAAAAACAAAAACTGACATTCAAAAATTTCTTGAATCAAACAAGAATGAAAATATAACATACCAAAATCTTTGGGACACAGAAAAAGCAGTGATCAGAGGCCAATTTATAGCAATAAATACACACATCAAAAAAGAAGAGTCAAAATCAACACTTTAAACCAGCATCTCCAATAATTAGAAAAGGAACAGCAAGAAAAGCCTACAGTCACCAGAAGAAAGGAAATGATAAAGATTCAAGCAGAAATCAATGAAACAGAAAATAGAAGGGCAATAGAAAAAAAATCAAGACCAGAAGTTCGTTTTTTCTAAAAAAGATTAATAAAACTGACAAACCCCTGGCAAATTCAACAAAGGAAAAGAAGGAGAGTATACAAAATACATGAATAAGTAACTAAATGTGTGACATCACAACAGAACCAACTGAAATCAAAAGGATAATATCAGGATACTATGAAGAACTGTACTCCAACAAATTTGAAAATCTGGAAGAAATGGACATATTTCTAGAAACATTATCACTTACATAAACTAACACTTTATGTTAGTTTGACTGATGTGGAAAAGCTGAACAGATCCATATCAAAAAAAAATTGAACAAGTCATCAAAAATTTGCCAAGTAAAAAAAGTCCTGGCCCAGACCATTTCCCCAGAAAATTCTACTGAACATTCAGAGAAGAACTGACATCAACCCTACTCAAACTATTCCAAAACACAGAAAAGGATGGACTCCTCCCTAACTCATTTTATAAAGCAAGTATAACCTTGATACCAAAACCAGGCAAAGACATCTTACTCAAAAAGAAAACCACATACCAATATCCCTCATGAATATAGATGCAAAAATCTTCAACAAAATCCTAGCCAACAGACTCTAACAACATACCAAGAAAATCATTCTTATGACCAAGTGGGGTTCATATCAGGTATGCAAGGATGGTTCAACATCAGAAAAACAATCAACGTCATCCATCAAATAAATAA
>NW_006922134.1:923273-928654 GCF_000298275.1 Orycteropus afer afer
GGTTCAAACCCACCAGCCACTCCTCGGAAGGAAGGTTGGGCAATGCTACTTCCGTAACGACACTGCCTCGGAAACCCAAGGAGGGGTCGCTATGAGTCGGGTTTGACTCGACGGCACATAACAACAACAACAACAACATGGAAAAACCAATCACTAACTTTATCCATATAAAGGAAAGAGATCTCGGATAAGCAAAGCATTGTCAAAGAAGAAGAACAAAGCAGGAGGTCTCACACTGCCGGAAGTCAAAACCTACTATACAGCCACAATAGTCAAAACTGCCTGGTACTGGTATAATGGCAGACACATAGACCAACGGAATGGAATTGAGAACCCAGAAATAGATCCATCAACCTATGGTCAGCTGATCTTTGGAAGAGGGCCAAAATACATTAAATGGGGAAAGGGATTGTTTGTTTAATAAATGGTGGTGGCAAAACTGGATATCCATTTGCAGAAAAATGAAACCAGATCTGGACCTCACACCATACACAAAAACAAACTCCAGATGGATCAAAGACTTAAATGTGAAACCTAAAACTATAGAGTTCCTCAAGGAACAACTAGGGGCAAATTTAGGGACCCTAATAGGAGCTCTGGTAGCATAGTGCCTAAGGCACTTGACTGCTAACCAGAAGGCTGGCGGTTCAAACCCACCAGCCACTCCTCGGAAGGAAGGTTGGTCAATCCTACTTCCGTAGTGATACTGCCTTGGAAACCCAAGGAGGGGTCGCTGTGAGTCGGGTCCGACTCGACAGCACATAACAACAATAACAACAACATATGGCATAAATAAACTATCAAGCATAACACAAAACGCACAAACAGCAGAAGAGAAACTAGATGAATGGGACCTTCTCAAAATTACATTTTTATGTGTTTCCAAAAACTTTTCAAAAGGGAACCTATGGATTGGGAAAAAATATTTGGCAATGACTTATCTGACAAGGGACTTATCTCTAGAATTTATAGAAAACTCCAACATCTCAGCAACAAAACGACAATAATCCAATTAAAAAATGGGCAGAAGGCATGAATAGACACTTCACCAAGGAGGATATTCAGGTGGCCAACAAACATATGACAAAATGCTCACGATTGTTAGCCATTATACTGAGAGATGCAAATCAAAACAACAATGAGGTACCATCTTGCCCCAGCACTAGTAGCAAAGTTCAACAACACAGAAAATAACAAATGCTGGTGAGGATGCAGAGAGATTTGGACTCTCATACACTGCTGGTGGAACTGTCAAATGGTACAACAACTGTGGAAAGCAGTATGGTGATTCCTTAAAAAGTTGGAATTAGAAATACCATCTGACCCAGCAATCCCATTATGAGGTATATATCCTAAAGAAGTGGGAACTGGGACAAGAACAGATATATGCACACCCATGTTCATCACAGAACTGTTTACAACAGCAAAAAGATGTTAACAACCTAGGTGTCCACCAACAGAAAAATGGATAGCCAAACTATGGTACATACACACAATGGAATACCATGCAACCCTAAAGAATAGCACAGAATCTGCAAAATACTGCATTAACATGGATGAACTTGGAGGACATTATGCTGAGTGAAATAAGTCAATCACAGAAGGTCAAATATTGTACTAGTCTGTTATTGTAAAAAGTCAAGGAAAGATTTATAAACAGAAGAAAATTTTCTTTGTTGGTTACCAGGGGTGGAATGGGAGGGTAGGGGAGAGAACACTGTTAGATAGGTAGAGACAAGTTGGATTTCGGTGAAGAAAGGGGCAATATACCAAATGTGAGTAATCAATATGGTGCTACTGATGAAGAGGAAGACATACAGTGGTACGTGGGAGGTACAGACAACAAAGACAAACCCTTTCGCACACACAGTACTGCGTAGTCAGTGAAGGTAAACATTGACATATGGGTGGACAGGCTGAACTATTAGGTATATCCATGCAGGGGGAAGTGTGTCCAAGACCATATATAAGGTTAGCAGATAATGTTTCTACAAGTGTATTTGTATATTCTGTATGGATTCCCAGGTATACAGTGGAACTGACAAGGGGCAAGGTTGTAGCTACTTCTTGGCCACAGCCAGATACCTAGAAGGAGCAAGTAGTTGGAACTGTGGGTTCAAGGCCATAGTTGCAGGGGACATCAACCTCAACTGACATAACTTTCTACACAAAAAAATAGTGTTCCACATCCTACTTTGGCAAGTAGCAACTGGGATCTTAAAAGCTTGCAAGCGGCCATCTAGATGCAACGATGGGTCTCTCCTCATGCAGAATAAAGGAGAATGAAGAAAACCAAAAGACACACAGAAGCAATTTAGTGCAAGCGACTGGTACACCATGCAATTCTCAGCCTGTACAACCCATGAGACCTTAAGAACTAGATGGTGCCTGGCTAACCACTGTCAACCACTCAGAGGGGGATCTCTGTAGGAGATCCTGGATACAGTGGGAAAGCAATGTGGAACAAAACTTAAAATCATTGCGGGGGGAAAAGGAACCAGGTTTGCCAGTCTGATAGAGCCTGATGGAACTGAGACTATGGCCCCTAGTTGCCCTTGAGGTCTGGAATTGAACCCACTCCTGTGGCTTCAAGCCAAACAAAAAACAGGCATATGAGCTGAACATTTATAACAGGTAGATACACTTCTTGGAGAGATCAATCATGGGAGAACAGAAGGGCTGTGTACACACAGGGAGAAAGCTCAGGGGGCAGGAGTGCACGGGAGGGAAGGACACAGGGAAGAGGTAACTATGGGGAGGAAGAGGGAGGGGAGCCAGTACACTGTGGTAAATTGCAGTCAATGTCATGAGACAAAGTGTATGTGAGCTGCTGTATGGAAAGTGATTTGCTCTGTAAACTTCCACCCAAATCACAATAAAAATTAAAAAAAAAAAAAAATACGGCGAAGGTGGAAGGAGTACAAAGAGTCACTGTACCAAAATGAACAAGTCGGCGTTCAGGAGGTAACACATGCTCAAGAGCCAATGGTACTGAAGGAAGAAGTTGAGGCTGCACCGAAAATATTGGCAAGGCTTCAGGAAACTGATGGACTACCCATTGAGATATTTCAACAAACAGATGCAATGCTGGAGGCCCTTACTCATTTATGCCAAGAAATTTGGTAGACAGCTACCTGAACAACCAAATGGAAGAGATTCGTATTTGTGTCCTTTCCAAAGATAGGTGATCCAACAGAATGTCAAAATTATCTAACAATATCATTAATACCACACACAAGTAAAATTTTGCTGGAAATAACTCAAAATGGTTGTAGTAGTTTATTGACAGAAACTTCCAGAAATTCATGCTGGATTCAGAAGAGTATGTGTGATGAAGGATATCACTGCTGATGTCAAATGGATCTTGGCTGAAAGCAAAGAATACCAGAAAGATGTTTACCTGTATTTTATTGACTATGTGAATGCATTAAACTGTGTGGATCATAAAGAATTATGACTAACATTGAGAAGAATGGGAATTTCAGAACACTTGTGCTCGTGAAGAACCTATACACAGAACAAGAGGCTGTCATTCAAACAGAACAAGAGGATACTGCATGGCTTAAAATCCAGAAAAGTTGGTGTCAGGGTTGTAGATTTTCACCATACTTCCTCAATCCATATGCTGTGCAAATAATACAATTTTTTAAATCAATATGAAGAAGAATGAGGCATCAGGATTGGATTAACAGCCTGCAATATCCTGATGACCAACCTTCCATTGTGAAAGTGAAGAGGACTTGAAGTATTTACTGATTAAGATCAAAGGCCACAGTCTTCACTATGATTATTTCAACATAAAGAAAACAAAAATCTTCACAACTGAACCAATAAGCAACATCATGATAAATGAAGAAAAGATACAAGTTGTCAAAATTTCATTTTACTTGGATCAGCAAGCAAAACCCATGGAAGCAGTAGTTAAGAATTCAGACATCGTATTGCACTGGGCAAATCTGCTGCAAGAGGCCTCTCTCTTTAAAGTGTTAATGAGCAAAGATGTCACTTTTGAAGATTAAGGTGTGCCTAATTCAAACCACGGTATTTTTAATCACTTCATATGCATGTGAAAGTTGAACAATAAATAAGGAAGACCACAGAAGAATGTATGCCTTTGAATTGTGGTGCTGGCAAAGAATACTGAAAATACCATAGACTACCAGAAGAATGAACAAATCTGTCCTGGAAGAACTACAGCCAGAATGCTTCTTAGATGCAAGAATGGACAGACTTCTCTTACCTACTTTGGTCATGTTGTCAGAAGGGACCAGTCCTGGAGAAGGGTACCATGCTTGGTAAATAGAGGGTCAGTGAAAAAGGGGAAGATCCTCAACGAGATGGACTGACACAGTGGCTGGCATGATGGGCTCAAGCATAGCAAGGATTGTGAGGATGGCACAGAACTGGGCATTTTTTTGCTCTGTTGTACATAATATCACTATGAGTCAGAGCTGACTCAAGGCACCTAAGTAATAATATCTGGAGCCCCTGGGTGGAGTAAATAGTTAAACAGTCAACTATTAGCCAAAAGGCTGGTTGTTCGAACCCACCCAGAGGCACCTTGAAAGACAGGCTTGTCAAACTGTCTGAAAGGTCACAGACTTAAAAATCCTAAAGAGTAGTTCTACTCTGCATATGTGGGATCGCTATGAGTCAGAATAAACTAGTCAGCAACTAACAACAACATATAGCTGTCTTTTGTTGTTGTTGTTATTTGCCATCAAGTAGGCCCCGACTCATAGTGACCCCTCCTTGGGTTTCCGAGGCAGTATCACTATGGAAGTAGGAATGCCCAACCTTCCTTCCAAGGAGCGGCTGGTGGGTTTGAACTGCCAGCCTTCTGGTTAGCAGTCAAGTGCCTTAGGCACTATGCTACCAGAGCTCCTTATAGCTGTCTAGCACATATGTATATACATATACGTATATATGTGTGTATATAGATAGATAGATAGATATAGATATAAATAATACAGATATATCTATAGATATAGATGCTGTAGATCTAAGTTTATTAGTTGTTATCAAAGACCAGTAGGAGGGAGGGGAAAAGGACTCACTGCTTAGGGGATACAGAGCTTCTTTTAAGGGTAATGGAAAAACTTGGACGGGGTGCAGTGATGGTTACACAGCATGGTAAATATAATTCATGAATTGTACATGTGAAGAATGTTGAAATGATAATGTTTAGTTACACATATTATTTTCTACAATTTAAAAAAAGGTTAATTGGAGTTCCAGCAAGATGGCAGACTAGGCAAAAGGACTGCACAGACCCTCTTCAACAAAGAAAAGAAAAACCAATTAACACAGACACAGAAGATAATCTTGGACCCCTGAGCCTTGAAGAGAAGGATACAGAAGTGGACTAAACCCCAACTAGC
>NW_006922134.1:931734-947987 GCF_000298275.1 Orycteropus afer afer
GTATGGAGGAATGGACACTGGGAAGAGGTAACTATGGGGAGGAAGTGGGAGGGGAGCAGTTGCATTGTGATAAACTGTGGTCAATGACATGTGACAATGTATATGTGAACTGCTGTATGGAAAGTGAATTTGCTCTGTAAATCTTCACCCAAATCAAAATAAAATAATAAAAACATAAAAAAAAAAAGGTTAATTTAGGAAGAAATATATCAGGTAAACTGGACAAAGGAGAAAGGAAAAGCAAAATGATCCTAACATTAGTTGAGGTGAGATGAGAACCTTACTCAGTGTGTGTGTGTGTGTGGGGGGGGGGAGGACTGACAAAGGGATAGACAAATATAGCAGAAATTTTAAGGAAAAAAACACTGCATGAAAATCAAATAGTACTGGACTTGGTAATTCAATAAATAATTTTCTGGAGAAATATGAAAAACTAAAATTGGCACAAGAAATAAAAAAACCTACATAAACCAATAACTATTAAATAAACTGAAATGGTTTTCAAAGTCTTCCCCAGAAAAAAAGATCTAGGCCTAAATGGTCTGTTAGGTGAAGTCTGCCAAACGTTCAAGGAACAGATAATCCCAGTCTAAATTGCTCCTTAAGAAAGCAAAATAAGGAAAGCTGTTCAATTCATTTTGAGTCAATTATGAACTTGATTTCAACAATTATTAAGGAGTACACTATCAATTTGAGTCAATTATAAGCTTGATTTCAACAATTATTAAGGACTATACCAGGAAGCAGCAGTCAAGATATCAAATGACATAATGTATTGGGCAAATCTGCTGCAAAAGATCTCTTTGAAGTGTTAAAAAACAAAGATGTTACTTTCAGAACTAAGATGTGTCTGACCAAACCCATGGTATTTTCAACTGCCTCATATGCATGCAAAAGCCGGACGATAATAAAGAAAGACCAAAAAAGAGTTGATGCATTTTAATTACAGTGCTGGCAAAGAATATTAAAGATACCACAGATTGCCAGAAAAACAAACAAATCTGTCTTGGAAGAAGTACAGCCAGAACGCTCCTTAAAACCAAAAACAGTGAGTCTCATGCACTTTGAACATGTTCTCAAGAGGGAGCAGTCCCTGGAAAAGGTCATCATGCTTGTTAAGTAGAGGATCAGTGAAAAAGATGAAGATTCTCAAGGAGATAGACTAACAGAGTAGCAGCAACAATAGGCTCAAACATGGTAACAACTGTGAGGATGGCACAAGACACCGGGTGGTTGAGTCAGAACCAACTTGACAGTTTCTAGCAACAACAAACCAGAATTCGCAGAAATAGAGTAGGGACACATTATAATAGCATGAAAAGAGAATGTTGGTTACTGACACGATGTGACAGAATGGAGACAGGTTTGATTTGATATGATGTCAACCAAAATAAAAAACACTAGAGAAGCAAAAAAGTTGTCAATTTCATTTTACTTGGATCCACAGTCAATGGCCAAAGACGCAGCAGTCAAGAAATCAAACAACTACTGCACTGGACAAATCTGCTGCGAAAGCCCTTTTTAAAGAGTTAAAGAGCAAAGATGTCCCTTTGAAGACTAAGGTGCACTTGACTCAAGCCATGGTATTTTCAGTCACCTCATGGGCATGTGAGAAAGCTAGACAAAGAGTAAGGAAGTCCACAGAAGAACTGATACATATGACTTGTGCTGCTGGCAAAGAATACTGAAAATACCACAGATTGCTAGACAGAACAACAAAACAAAAATGTCTTGAAAGAAGTATAGCCAGAATGCTCCTTAGAAGCTAGAATGGCCAGACTTCACCTCTTGTACTTTGGTAATGTTATTAGGAGGGACCAGTCCCTGGAGAAAAACATCATACTTGTTAAAGTAGAAAGTCAGGGAAAACCTTCACAAGATGGATTGACACAGTGGCTCCAACAAAGGGTTTAAGTATGGCAATGACTGTGAGGATGACGCAGAACCATGCAGTTATTTCGTTCTGTTGTATGTAGGGTTGCTAAGAGTTGAAACCAACTCAACAGCACCTAACAACAACAGAATACTTTGGTAAGGAAGGGAATTTCAGTCTGACCCAGAACCATCAGGCAGAGATATGCATATAAAGCAGTTGAGAAAACAGGATTTATATGCACAACAAAAATAAAGAATAGAGATTTGAAAATTACTCATGGAAGAGTCTAAACAATGTCTAGAAACTAGAGATCAACTGAAAATTGAAACTTGGAGAATACATATTAAGCAGCAAAAAGAAAGAAAAGGGAGAAAACTGGTAGAAACAGTCAGTATAATGTCACAGAACTCCCCCTTTCATCTAGTTAGTTCTTACTCATCCTTCAGAACTGTCCAGTTCAAAGATAACATTTTTAAGAGGTCGTCCCAGATTTTCCCAGTACCACTGGGACCATATTGGGGGGGGGGGGCACTCCCATCAAGTTGATTTCAACTCATAACTACCTCCACTGGGTTTCCAAGGCAGTAAATCTTTACAGAAGTAGATTGCCCCATCTTCTCTCCCCAGAGTGCCTGGAGAATTTGAATAGCCAATTTTCTGGTTAGCAGTCAAATGCATTAGGTACTGCACCACCAGCGCTCCTTTAGGACCATATGAGGAACCTATCTTAATCTCTGTATTTTAATTGTATTCACATAATCCATTCTTAAATATGTCTCCCCCTGGACTACAAACTCCATGAGGGTAAGCATCTTTTGTTGCATCCTATTGCTTTACACAGTGTATTGGAATAGGGTTAGCTAGCATTCATCCAATGAAATGTGCAAATGAATGTAAGCTAAGGAAAAGCATTTCAAAAATGTAAGATCAATAGAGAACACTCAAGGAGAAAACCCAGAAAAGGTGCTTGAATATGTTGATTAGATTATAAACACAACCTTCGAAGTAAGTTTCAGTATATTTGTGAAGGTGAAATCCAGGTAAGAAATGAAAGGGCGGCAGGAGTAAAGCCAAGAAAAGTAAACTATTCTTTCGAGTTTAGTTAACAGTGGTAATCTTTAGAGATGAACGAATGAATGACTTCAATTTTGCTATATTTTATAATTTTTCTTTTAAACAGCATTATTGCTTTTATGAAAAATAAACTTTTAAAAATTTAAAATTTTAAAACAAAAAGCAATAATAAGCTTGAAGGGAATAGCAGACTCAAGGTAAGGTCTTAAACTAAGGAAATCTTAAGCACATTTGTACTTTTAAGAGGAGATAATTCATGCTCCATTAAGCAGGGAAAAAAAAAACCAAGGCGGTAACCACTTAATAAGGACAAAAATAAACTTCCTCTGAGAGAGAGGGGAAGAAGCAGATGTTAGAAGGTATCCATTGAGTTCTTTTTCAATAAAGGATTGGGAGAAGTGAGGAAAGTAAAAAAGGTGTGAAATGGGTTCCATGGAGGATATGAGGATGGGAATCAAACAGCAATGGAACACAGTTCTATTAAAAAGGTATTCAAAATTTCACTCAGCCTTTTATTAACTCAACCAAACCTGTGGCCATCCAGGCGACAGAGACTAACAGCAACCCTGTAAGGACAGAGCTGAACTGCCCCACAGGGTTTTCCAAAACTGTAATCTTTACGAAAGACTGCCACATCTTTCTCCTGTGGAGCAGCTTGTGGGATCCAACTGCCAACTTTTCTGGTTAGCAGCTGATCACTTAACTACTGCGCCACCAGTCTCCTTCTCGACCTATTCCTATACCAAAGAACTGCTTGTATTTTGGCTTTAAGTTTAAGTAAAACTGAGTCACGAACTTTTTATTTCAATAACTGAAAACATTGATTTACATTAACATTCTACTTTAATTTAGAGTTTGCTTAACTACTCTTACGTGAACACAGTAGAAGAGTTGTTTTCAACTCAAGCAACAAAATTGTGACCATTCCCAGTTCACTTAGGCAAATTATTATTTAATCTTTTGAGTTTGAGATTCCTCCTCTAAAAAATGTGGAATACAATATCCAGGATTTATCATCAGGATTAAAAGACGTTACGAATATGCCAAGTTCATTCTATGTACTCAGAACAGTTTGTTAACCGTTTAAAACAAGAAAAACTGCAGCATTTTGACCAAATTAAAACATCTGAGAACACGAAAGAGTGTAAGTCATAAAACTCCAGACCCTAACCCATGGCACATTATTCTTCTTCCCTGACGCAAACTAATTTTCTTTCTTGCCAAACTTTTCCACTAGGAACCTAGAAAAACAAAAAGGTTACATTCAATTCGGCAGAAAAGTTTTCGGAAACTTAAGGGCAGAATCACAACAGACGAAGAACAACAGGTGAACAGACACAGAGACCTCCGAGAAACCTGGCACCTCCCCCTGGGCAAGTTTTGAGGGGAGGACTTAAAACTCCTGGTTCTACAAACACATGAAACACTTTCTTTTTTCCATATTACAGACGTTTATAGAGGCAAATCACAAATATCAACCTCGCAGCTACAAAACAAGGGAGGTGAGCGCCTTTCCCATTTAAGGATTCAAGACGCGTACTTGAAAGCTGCTTTGGCCAACACTGCCTTCCCAAACTCAGGCCTAAAACCAAGGGTGGGAAACAAAAGAGGGGCCAGGCGGCGGGACGCCGCGGAAACAGTAAAGACTCGAAATCCGGGGAGTTTAGGGGGACTGTGGTGTCCGGCTGAGAAGGGAAAGACAATCGGAGTGGAGATCGGGGCGACTGGGCCCAACTGGCACCGCGGCCTTAGGGGCGCTGGAAGGCGCCAACTCAAACAATCGAGGAAGCGGGGGCCCTGTGGGTCGACAGGGCCAGCGCCTCGCCCAGGCCCCACCGCTGCCGCCGGGACCTCCCCGCAAGCCGGCTCTCTCACAAACTTCGAATGCAGCCCCGCGCCAGTCCCTCCGCCGAGGCCTGATTCTCCCCGCGCGCACAGGCACTTTCCCAAAGAACCAACTCACCCAGACCCTGGGATATTCATCTCCAGCCCTCGGTGCGAAGCAAGGTGGGCGCGGCGAGCCGCCTGGGCGCAGCGGGGCCCGGCTCGGCCTCCGCCCTCCCTTGCAACGGCCCTTGCCCGGTTGCCTCTTTCGCAGTCGTGTAATCCTCGTCTCGCGCGGGCGAACGCACCACAGCGCAAACCTTCCTGCTGCCCTCCCCGCCCTCCTCCTTCGTCCAGCTCTAGCAGACGGATTCCAATCTCTGCACCGACCGCCGCCGCCACTCGCACGGGGGCGCGGCGCGGGTGTGGGGGCCGCGTGGGGGCAGGGCAGGGCAGGCCTCGGCGAGACTCCAGCGCCGCGCGCGCGCGCGCTCCCAACTCAAGGCAATCCGCCCCGCCCCGCCCTGCCCCCGCCTCGACTCGAAAGGAGCCGAGCGCGCGGCGGAAGCGTCCGAAGGGCCTGCGGCTCCCGGCGCCCTGCTGCCTGGGAGAAAGGCAGGCCGCCGGCAAAGGGGCGCCGGGCTGCGGTGCTGGGGCCGGGGGAGGAAGAGGCTTCTCCAACGCCTGACCCCCACCTGCCCTTTCTAAGTAACCAGCCCCACCGCTGGCGCGTTAGTGCGGGCTCTCTCGTCGCCTCCTAGCTCCGCCTGAGACTATATGGCCCGAAACTCTGGAACCCGCTAGCCTGGGCGCCGCTGGGCGACCGTTGGGGGACGTTTGGGACGCCGCCCCGGACTGAGAAGCTGTGGCGTGAGCGCGAGGACATGACGGCCACGTCCCGCGGCCGAGCCCGTCAGTATCTCCTAGGCTCCTAGGTTCCTTCGTGATACTCCCTTTTCCAACAAACATTCGTAATACACGTAAGCACCAGTCAGCGTATTTGTGAAATAAACCTAATCCCTCAGACTTAAAGGTGCGTAACTGCTGGGTCATGGTAGTAGTAGTAGTAGTCATCGTTGCGACAGAGGGAAGAAAAATGCAATCACCTACATTTATTATTCACTCAGTCACTTTCCAGCTTCTCTTTCTGGGGTCTTTGCCAACGTGGTGAGCACAATTGAGGTGAACAGTCTCCAAGTGGCCTGCGGAGTAAAGCAGCATTTCCTCATTATCTACCATCTCCAAGGCCGTGCCGGCTTGGGCTTCCTGTGATCTGCCAGCCCGAAAATTCCGGAGCTCCCGAACTGAAGTCAGTGGACTATAAATACTACTCCCATCTTTACCTTTGGCTCAGTTTTGTGACCTTTTATAACCTCAGGACGCTCATTCTTCATTTGGGAAATGTAAATAATAGCCACTTCCTCTTTTCTTTGATTTTTACCTCTCTCTTCCTGGAAACTACTGTTAAAAGTATTCAGTGCTCTGAATGTAAAGAAAGGAGCACAGGTGGTGCAGTGGCTAAGGCATTTGTTTGCTAACCAAAAGATCAATAGTTTAAACCCACTAACTCTGTGGAGAAAGATGAGGCAGTATGCTTCTGTAAAGATTTACAGCCTTGGAAACCCTACCTTGTGTTTCTACTTCTGTCCTGTAGGATTGCTGTGAGTCACGCTTGTTGTTGTTATGTGCTGTCCAGTCTGACCGACTAATAGCGACCCCTCCTTTGGTTTCCCAGGCAATATCACTAGGGAAGTAGACTGCCCCACCTTCCTTCCCAGGAGTGGCTGATGGGTTTGACCCTCCAGCCTTCTGGTTAGCAGTCAAGTGCCTTAGACATTACGCTATCAGAGTCACGCAGTGGGTTTGATTTGGGCAGGTATGGAAAGGAAAAGGAGATAGATAGGCCCATTTTCTAACAACCAAATGTGACCTTAATCTCCTTGTTAAGTATTTCAACGAATATATTAAAGAAAGTCTGTTTACAAAATACACTTAAAAAACTATATCTTTATAAAATCATTTTTTAAACTGTGGGTAAAGAGAAAAAGGGAAAGAAAAGAAATGCAGCGGACATTGGTATTTGTTTTATGCACATTTTATCCTATAGAGATATTTAGATTCTAGAACATTCCCTAATATTCTTCCTTATATTCTTGTTTAAATGTTTTTCCTCATCTTTATTCTGTCCCCTTTTTTCTTCTTTCGCTTTTGTCCTTAATGCCTCAGATACCGTCAGTAATTTTGAATTACTTTCTGGTTCTATTCTCTAAAGTTCTGAGCTCTTTAGCTGTCTCAGTTTTGAGAGTCATGAGTATCTTGCCATGCAAGAACAATCCATGATACATGAATTTCTTCACATCAATTCGAATGTGCTATTTTTTTCTTTTCATTTTTTCAAGTTGCCTACATACTAAAACCAAAAACCCAAACTCACTGCTTTTCAGTTGATTCTGACCCATAGTGACCCCCTTTGGATTTTCAAGGTAGCAAATCTTTATGGAAATAGATTGATTGCCCATTCTTCCTTCCACAGAGTGGCTGCTGAGTTTGAACCGTCAACCTTCTGGTTAGCAGTCAAATGCCTTAGGCATTACACCACCAGAACTCCTTTCCTACATACTACATTGCTTTAATTACAGGGGAAAGGGTGAGTCTTTTGCTCAAGAAATTTCAAAATGATTGGCTGAAGAAGTCATTGATGTATTGAAGAACTCATGATGTATACTGAGCAGTATCCCATGGCAGAGAAAACCATGGCAAGTGTGTTATGCCCTCTACAGCCTAGTTTGATTTTTAGACATATGAATCAGTCTACAAAATAGCCAAGAATCACAGGTTAGAACATCTTTCATCGTAGATACTACAATATCATACTCCTTCATGGAACAGAAGGACCAAACCAAAAAAGAAAATGTGTTTAAGAAAAAAAAGCCTGTATATAAAATTCAAAAATCCTAATTTCTTTTTTTTTTTCTTTATAATGTAAATAATACCTCAAGTTTCTGAAATGTACAAAAACTGTTGCTTGGCTTGTGTGCTAGTGTGGAAATGAGAGCAAAATTAAGGCATGATGTCTTTGGCCATTTCTCTACAAAAGTATCCAGTTTTCAAGTCTTCGGGAATTATACTTGACATCTTTTTGTGCTCCTTAGGTAGGATCCACCTGGTGCCTAGGCTTAAATATAAAGTGTATCACAGTGGTTACCTACCGACAACTGAGCAGGGCTTGGTGCTCTTGGTACCTGGCATGTATATGCATGCTAGCCTGTTTCTCCGGTTTGCCTGCCCACTAAATGAACAAAGCATTCAGGAAGCCCAAGGAGACATCTGGGCACGTATGGTCGGGCACCCAAACTCAAAGACAACACCCCAAGGTCCAATTTTTAACATTGTTCAATGTGGTGGTATTCCTTTAAGTACGTTAAGCTAGAAATGAGCCTTTTTCCTTTGCATGGTTAGTTTCAGGTATAGATCCCAAGAATGGTAGTAATCACTGACATGGCATTATTTTGGAATGGAACTAACCCAATTATTAGATCTTCCTATGACTGGCACTTTTTCATATAACTTTCAGCTACTGAAGGAGATTTTCCCTTATCAGCTATCTTAACACCCCATCACAGCCAATTTCATTTTGTTTTTATCTCTCATCAGTACCTGAAATCACCTTCATTTACTTATTTATGGTCTGAATTTCTCTGCCCCACTAGAATGTAAACTCTGTGAGAGCAAAGATCTTATTAGTCTTGTTCTTAGCTACATGCCTGGCACATTTAAAATGCTCAATATTTATTGGAAAAAATGGAATAGATAAGGATAACATTTCTCTTGACCATTTCTGAACCTTGTCACCAAGACTCTTCCAGTTTTAGGGAGTGTCATGGAGTATGTTGATGTGAAGGTTGGCCAGGAAAGCTCTGAATAACACCAGTTTTAGTGAAATGGGACTTTTGCCTTTAGAGATCCAAGTTCAATGCCAGTTAATCCATCCAAAATCATTTTTCTGTTGTAAAGACTTTATGAGGCAAAAGGCAGCACTAAGTCTTTGTAGGCATGGAGATAAGTTAGAGCCCAGTAAAAAGGGCCTAGTAAAGAATACTCTTGGTAGGGTGATACTTAGGATTGCTTTCAAACCAGGTACTAAATGGACAAAAGGGTTTGGAAGAATGGAGGAAATGGCTACCTCTTTCAGTGTAAACACTACAACATAATATTTGTGGTTAATACTCCTTCATGGTACAGAAAGACCAAGCCAAAATAGAAATTGCGTTTAAGAAAAAACACAAAGTTCAAAATCTTAATTTCTTTTTTTTTCTTTATAATGGTACAATATTTTGCTTTTTCTTCTATCTTTAAACAACTTGCTCATTCTCCCCTATTCTAATTTCTCTTTCCTCCAAACCATTTATTGACTATGATTAATAGATCACAGTAGGAAATATCCTCAATAAACTGTCTTTTAATCATAGTAAATAAGTAGCAAAGTAGCCATCACTTCATCCTACCTTTTCCATGGCCTCTATAATCCTCCTTCCCCCATTATCAACATAACTTTATCACAGAGCCCAGTCCTTTCTAGCATCTAGGTTCAGAGACAGGAGGAATTATCAGGGCCCCATTTCTAAGCTAGGGCTCAATCTCCTGCTGTCTTTGCTGCTTACTTGGGGAGCCCTCACTTTGGTCCCTTTCTGAGAACTGACTCACAGCCCTTGTCTTATGCTTGAAGCCTGGCCTATAAACCTGCCTGGAATTTTCTATGCCTATTGTCTAGACTGTGAGACCCAGCTCTACAACAGGTTCTGTTGTGCACTGATTGATACTCCTGGTGACATGTGTCTGCCCTCAGCATTTTGTTCCTAGATTCTCTCCTTACATGTTCCATCCATCTTTCTGGCCTCCTTTCCCTCATTGCCTCAGGCTGAGCATCCTGATGCCAACTACTCTTTTGGACTACCACCTGTTGTTTGTTCACCACTCTCTGGTTATCAAGTACTGCCTAGAAGGCTAGAGCCTTCCCACAGCAGCTCCCACTCAGCCTATGGTAAATCTTGTCATTCCCCATCTTGTAACAGTTCACTGCCCTGCCTTTCCTTATCCTAAGATAGCAGTGAGTTTATGATCTATTATACCTTATTTTTTTAACCAAATAAAAACAACTATATATATGTAATATACATATACACGCACACATATGTATATGCACACACAGTTAAAAATAATCATACATATATATATCAACTGCCATTGAGTCAATTCTGACTCATACCAACCCTATAGGACAGGGTAGAACTGCCCGATAGGATTTGCAAAGCTATAAATTTTTACAGAAGCAGCAGACTGCCTCATCTTTCTCCTAGACCAGCATCTCTCTCCAGGAGCAGTTGGGGGTTCCAAATTGCTAACCCTTTTGGTTAGCAGCCAAACGCTTTAACCACTGCACCACCAGAGCTCCTTTATATGTATATGTACATACATGTGTAATATATATATATATATATATATATATATATATATATATACATGCATACATATGTTGTTGTTGTTGTTGTTATGTGCCGTCGAGTCGATCCCGACTCATAGCGACCCCTCCTTGGGTTTCCGAGGCAGTATCACTACGGAAGTAGGATTGCCCAACCTTCCTTCATATATATATACATGCATACACACACACACACACACATATATATGTGTATATATATATATATATATTTATTTATTTATTTATTTATATATACAGGGAGCTCTGGTAGCATAGTGCCTAAGGCACTTGACTGCTAACCAGAAGGCTGGCGGTTCAAACCCACCAGCCATTCTTGGAAGGAAGGTTGGGCAACCTACTTCTATAGTGATACTGCCTCGGAAACCCAAGGAGGGGTCATTATGAGTCGGGTCTGACTCGATGGCACATAACAACAAAAACATATATATACACACACAGATATATAGATATATGTATATGTGTCAACTCTGGTGGCATAGTGCCTAAGGCATTTGACTGCTAACCAGAAGGCTGGCGGTTCAAACCCATCAGCTACTCCTCGGAAGGAAGGTTGGGCAATCTACTTCAGTAGAGTTCCTCAGAAACCCAAGGAGGTGTCTCTATGACTTGCAGTCGACTCGATAGCAGTGAGTTTGGTTTTCCCATATACCAGAAAACCAAAGTCACTGCCATCAAGTTGATTCTAATTCTTGGAGACCCCATTGGCTTTCTGAGGTGGTAAATCTTTACAGAAGATACATATATATTACATATGTATTCTGAAATGAAAACCCCATATCTGATTCTTCTAATTACTAAATACTGATTCTCCTCAAGAATTCCTTTAGGACTTGTAATCCAGAAATTCCAGTGTCTGGAGCTTAAGTATGATTGCTTTGTAAATGACAAGTTAGAGGCAGAGTGCCATGATAAAAACAGAAGCTAAGATATAACCAAAACCAAACTCACTGCCTTCCAGTTGGATTCAACTCATAGCAACCCCTCCTTGGTTTCTGAGGCAGTATCACTCCGGAAGTAGATTGCCCAACCTTCCTTCCCAGCAGTGGCTGGTGGGTTTGAACTGCCAGCCTTCTGGTTAGCAGTCAAATGCCTTAGGCACTATGCCACCAGAGCTCCTAAGCTGAGATAACTGAGGAGATATATAATCCTGGATCAGGAAAGCAGTCATCAATAGCTGAACTGTAACTACTGTAGGTGGTCTATACAGTTATCCAGATGTCTTCCTAGATGAGTGCTGATGTGGTGCTCCCAGTTTGATAAAGAGAATAGTTTATCCACCGCATATGTTGGGGAACCTGTGGCTGTGCTAGACTTTTAGTTCCATGCAGACAACTATCTTACTCTCCATTGTATCCCTAATATCTAGTATGCTGCCCAGCATACCAATAAGTGGTCAATAAATATTTATTGAATAAATTATTGAATACACTAGGTGTTATAGTGGGCTCCTGGACGATAAAATCTTAAATCTACTAGTGAAAAAAGACAGGTACATAATTTCTTCATTTGGTGTTTATTTCTGGGTCAGTAATTTTGACCTTAAGATAGTTGATACATCATTGTGTTCTCTATTGATAATTTACTTCCCTCTTATTCTTTTTTATTTCTATCATCCAAGGCAAAAATTTTTTTTCCAGTACTTCTGAAGATTAATTGTAAAGTACCTTGTTGAAAGGAGGGTCTACTAACAAATGTTGTACATGTAACAGGCACTTAGGGTTATCATTGACTTTAAATTCTAACTCATTTTTGACAAATAACATTTTTTTAAGTTGTAGAATTCCTTTATTCTTTAAGACAATTTCCTCAGTTTTCTTCACAGGGAAATACAATCATATTGAACCAATAACCAGTACTTATAAGAATTTCTTTTAAAATGTAGATTAATTTCCATTTAGTTTGCTACCTATCCTAAAATCAGTCTTTCTCACTGTAAACCCAAATTATATTAGCCATCCTCTTAATTGTGAGGATTGTGAGGATGCCACAGACAGGGCAGAGTTTCATTCTGTTATACATAGGGATTCTGTGAGTCGGAGCCAACTTGATGACAGGTAACAACAATCCTCTTAATTGATTTTCCTTCTTTCAACTTTTCCAGCATTTCTTGCCTAGTTTTTCCAGATTTCTCTTAATGAATCATCACTCCCATCAAAGTCTGGGGACCACTGTTATGCAGCAATTTTGTTGGACTAGTCTCCTCACCTCCCCCAGAATGGACTGTATTCATTTGTCCTGTGATGCCTTCTGCCTACAATGACCAACTACCACCTCTTCCAGGAAGTCTTCTTTGACTTCTCCACGCTAAACACCTTAGGCTCTTTTGTCTGTAGTTTCTATCATTTACTCTTTTGTATGTCTAATTGTTCTAATATCTTCCTCTCAAACAAGATTTTATACTTTTTCAGCCTGGGGAAGGGCAGTTTTGGAGCTTTGGGCAGTATGCAGTATTAAAACAGCAGGCCCAAGCCAGGGTCTACCATTGTAATCACTGAAATGCTTGCCTCTGCTAATGCATTTGATTTTAAGGCCCAACTAGAAAGGGAGCTCTGGTGGCATAGTGGATAAGGCATATTTGGCTGCCAATCAAAAGGTAAATGGTTCTAAACGTGCCAGCTGCTAAGTGGTAAAGATTTTTAGCCTTGAAAACCCAATGGGGCGAGCTATGAGTCAGAATTGACTTCTTGGCAGTGGGTTTAGTTCTGGAGTTTAGAAACGGAGGGTCACATACTCCTTTATGTATCTGCTGTGCTGCTCTATCTCTCAAAGTCAAAGAGGTTGCACTCATTCTCTCCTTTCTACTCTACCTACCCCCATAGTTTTAAAGAATAACCTAGTTGCAATGGAGTCCATTCCTGCCCCTGGTGACCCCATGTGTGTCAGAATAGAATTTTGTTCTATAGCGTTTCCAACAGCTGATTTCTTAGAAGATCACCAAGCCTTTCGTTCAAGGTACCTCTGGGTAGACTCAAACATTCCATCTTTCAGTTAGCACCAAGTAGGTTAACCATTTGCACCACATAGGGTCTCTTAGCCAGTAACTACTCCTCCCATACTACACAATTAGTATAGTCATTGTAGGGACCACCAGGGTTGCTACATTGCACAACTCCAAGGGGCTTCATTCACTTTATGCTCTGTGTGGATAGTGTTCCTTGGAGTTGTGCATTGTGAAACCTGACCTGGTCCTACTGAGCACCTTCACACTATGAACTCACAGAAATGCTACTCCTAGGCAGGAACCCTAAGGGAGATTACAGAGGCCATGAACTAGATAGAAAGAAGTGATAGCTACTTTGCAACAATATTGTCAGTAACTTTTTTTCCCCAGTAATATGTTTTCAGTGAGTTAAGTTCTCATTTGATAATTTCTACACAAATTGTTCTGCAACATTAGTTACTTTTTCACAATATGTCAACAGTCTCTTTAATTGTCTTCTGGTTGTTCTGTTTCCAGTACTCTTGATTTCCCTGCCCCCTTATCTTCTTATCTTTGCTGTAGTGTAATTGTTGATCTTTTGGTCTCATATAGATGACTTTTTTAATGGAGCACTGTACTCACTCATGTTGTTGTTGTTGTTGTTATGTGCCATCGAGTCAGCCCTGACTCATAGCGACCCCTCCTTGGGTTTCCGAGGCAGTATCACTACGGAAGTAGGATTGCCCAACCTTCCTTCCGAGGAGTGGCTGGTGGGTTTGAACCGCCAGCCGTCTGGTTAGCAGGCAAGTGTCTTAGCCGTACTCACTCATAATAGCCTTTATTTTGTGAGATAATCTGTTATTTCACTGAAAGGTGACCTCAAGGGATAGTTTCAGTTCAAGGTTTAAAAAGTATCTCATGGTGACAGTCTCAGGGAGTCCTTCAGTCTCAACTAGTCCAGTAAGTCTGGATGTTTTTTAAGAATTTAAGTTCTGTTCTGCATTTTTCTCCCATTCTATTGGGGTGTAAGATGATAGTGGTATCAACATGGCATCAGAATCTGTCTAACTTCAGGGGGCGATATTGACCAGGATCAGCCCAAAGCTAATTCTCATGAGATGGAGCTGAGACATACCTCCATGCTCTAACTTTTTTTTTTTGAATTAACAAATTCTGACACCAGCTGAGCCTCCCATACACTCTACTTCTCTTCTGGGTTTGATGATGAATTGCAGTGGCCACACAAAACTCATAGACCATAGTTATTGTTGTTGTTGTTGTTTGCTGTTGAGTTGGCCCCGACTCATAGCGACCACTCCTTGGGTTTCCGAGGCAGTATCACTACGGAAGTAGATTGCCCAACCTTCTTTCTGAGGAGTGGCTAGTGGGTTTGAACCGCCAGCCTTCTGGTTAGCAGTCAAGTGCCTTAGGCACTATGCTACCAGAGCTCCTGACCATAGTTATAGTTACCAAATTAAAAAAAAAAAAAAAAAAAAAATCACTATCGAGTTGACTCCAACTCCTAGTGACCCTATAAGGCAGAATAGAACTGCCCCATAGAGTTTCCAAAGCTGTAATCTTTACAGAAGCAGACTGCCACATATTTCTCCTACAGAGCAGCTTGTGGTTCAGACGACCAACCTTTCAGTTAGCAGTCAAACGCTTAATCACTGTACCACCAGGCCTTTTCTATCCATGTAGCTCTTTTAGGAGGTTAAGTTGTTTATTAAGGAAGTAACATGGTACAACCCAGGATCAGGATCAGGATCAGGAGGCATGTATATAAATTCTCCCTTCTTCAGAATAGTACAATGCTCTTAGCTCCTCTTGGCTGTGCAGGCCTCTTCTCAATTCCCTCAGGACAGGCTCCTCTTGGCTCTACCATCTGTCACCACTGACTCTGCTGGTGGGCCCCTTCCAGACTTGTCACTGTCTTCAGTGTCACAGCCCTTGACCTGTGTTACAGTTCCTTTAGGAGGTCCCTTGTCTCCTCTCTCTCTCTCTCTCTCTGCTTCTTCTTTTTTCTTTCTGTCTGAAAAACTTTTGTGGAGTTGGTTGCTTATATATACAAAGTTCTGGCCAATTTCAAGGCATAGCCCTTCCATCATGGCCATAAACTAACCAATTCCCTCTTGGCAGGCCTCAGACACTTAAATTACATAGTCTATTGACCAATCCTAGGACCAGACAAAAATATAAAACCAAGTTATTTACAGCTTTCAAACCAAGTTATTTACAATTTACCTAGGAAATGCCAGTCACCCTAGGCAAAAATAACAAACCCTCTGGGGTATAAAACTCGGGGCTTAGGGGAAAAACCTCTCAAGCTATTTTTCCAAAGAATCAAGGCAAAAGGCCACATAAAGGAATTATTTTCACCACTCAAGATCCATCTATTGTGACCCTGATCAGAACGGTTTATAGGGGTAGCCAGGCATCATCTAGTACTTCTGGTCTCACAGTAGATGAGATCATGGCTCGAATAGGCTATTATCCCTGTAGACCAATTTCTTCTCTGAGACTTTGGTAGTAAACTATCTTAATCATAATGAACAAGTGCTTTGACACAAAGAGAGATTAATAAATATGGAGTAGGGGAGAATCTCTCCTTGGGTTTCCGAGGAGGTATCTCTATGGAAGTAGATTATCTAGTCTTCTTTCCAAGAAGTGGCTGGTGGGTTTGAGCCTCCAGCCTTCTGGTTAGCAGCCAAATGCCTTAGGCACTATGCCACCAGAGCTCCCTTAGTTTTTAGTTGAATTTTAGGGGAAAATGAGCCAGTGTTTAGAAGTAAGCCTTATTTAAAGAACTAGCTTTTTTATTGTTTAACATCATATCTTTCAAGATATTTGGCAAGATGTATTGAAGCATTTGTTAATTCTGCATTATAAAATATGTATGCATAAATAAATAGATTAAGAGGATATAGAGACAAAATGTTGGCAGTGTTTTTCTGAGTAGTGGCATAATGGATGCCTATTATTTTCCTTATAAGATTTTCTTTATATCTCCACTGTGGGCAATATTACATTTATAATCAGAAAAAATACATATATATATA
>NW_006922134.1:948265-958560 GCF_000298275.1 Orycteropus afer afer
ATATATATATATATATATATATATATATATATATAACTAGTTGATTGATAAAAAAAATTGGGCAAACAAAGTGGCAAGATGCATATATGTCAAAGTCAGAATCTCATACAAGATGTGTAATTAGTTTTATTTGATCAATGTGAATGTTTTCCTTAACAAAAGTTATTCTGTCATTATACTTGCAGTAATGCATCATACTAATTAGATTTTAACTATATGTACCATATTTCAGCAAATCTAAGACAGCATTGATTATATGAATTGTTTTATGTACAACTAAAAAAGAAAACACTGCCAATTAAACTATGACACACTATTGGTTGTAAGACATCCCAATTTCAGAAACGTTAAAATGTGCATCTAAAAATTACTGAAATACAGAATGTTTCACTGCATCTAGTAGGCAGAACAACGCCATGTAGACCAATGGTTTGAAAGGTTGAGTTTCTACGTTTTTCATGTATAATCTTATTTATTATGTGTAATTTCTAAATAGACAGCACTATAAATATTAACCACAAAAACAGAGGGAGTAGAGTTCAACTGCATATAAACATGTGAATAACTTATGATTCAGTTACATACAATTTAGAAGAAATACTAACAACAAATTATGTGTTTGGATTATAAGGAAAATAAAAATTAATTTTTGTATATTTGCCTATACTGAAAATGTGAGATGAGAAGAAGAGTTGAATTTTAGATGTTAATGTATAAGTTTTTAATTTTTGGAAATGTGAATATACTAAACAATCAGAAATATCTCAACAATGCAGTAGAATGACTTTACATCTATCCCGGAAGCTGAACAATAGTGGTTGTTGCTTATGGGGCCATCAGGAAAAGCCAGCTGTGGGTTTCTTTCTCGTACAATTAATTGCTTCCGCTGTATATAAAATTGAAAGAATTGGGTGCTTTAGTGCAGGAAAAGGATATCCTGCTACACTGCTCCTATTTCCTCACAAAGGCAATTACTGAGCCTTTCACCATTAATTCACATGCATTGGATTATCCTGTGATGAAAGACTGAAAGGCTTTTCATTTTTATAGACTCTTATCTCCTATTTATTTGGCACCTCTCTGGAGGAACCTGCTCTTCTCCAAGAATGGTTAATTGCTAGGATGCAGAAAGTGGCTAATGACTTCTTTTTCAGAGATTAATTGTGAACTCTTTCTACATATTTTCTTGGGGTAGGCTTTATCATTGTTGAACTATTCTGAGTTCTGTCATTATCTGAAATGACAAGTACTGCATTTTCAATGCCAGCTTCCATTCCCTTCAATACCAGCAAGTGACTTTCATCAATCCTCTGCGTAGACCTGCACTGTCCAGTACAATAGCCACTAGCCCTGTATGGCTATGTAAATTTAAATTGATTAAATTATATAAAATTTAATTTCTAATTGAAGTCAATTTTAAGTGTTCAATAGCCACATGTGGTTGTGGCTATCATATTGGTACCGTGCAGATACAGGACATTTTCATTTTCACGGAAAATTCTTGTGGACAGTTCTGACCTGGTTAGTTCAGGCCTTACAAACAGTATCTGAGACCACAGGTTGAATTGATGTTTCAGATCTCACTATTTAAAACAAATGGTAGAAAATTGGCTAAAATGCTAATTAGTGGTTATCTTGGGAAGGACCATGATTAAAATTTTCTCCTTTCATTTATAAATGTTTTTCGGATTTTATTCAATAAGCATGTATTACTTTCTTAGTAAAATTTAAATTTAGGATACTTAAACCCATTTATTTATTTTATCCCCAATTTCAAACTTAAGGTTATTTCCAGCCCACCTGTTTCTAAGAGAGGAAATAATCATTTTCAGCTACTGTTTCTTTAAAAATTACTCTTAGCAACAACTGTTGCTTGAGAGATATGTCTTCCTTTCTATTCCAGAATGGATAGCATCAGAAAACTTCCATTTTGAGTGTCCTAAAGCCCTGCTAAGGACAGAGCTAAGGAGCTCTGGTAGCACAATGCCTAAGGCATCTGACTGCTAACCAGAAGGTTGGTGTTTCAAACCCAACAGCCACTCCATGGAAGCAAGACTGAGTAATCTACTTCCATAAAGATTTACTGCCTCAGAAACCCAGTGGGGGTCTCTACGAGTCAGAATTGACTCAATGACCGTGGGTTTTTAAAGGCCTGTTAAATAGAATCAGGGAATATCCCTTTGGACAAGATGGCTCGTGATTGCAAGTTATCCTTGCACCCAGACATTTGCAGGGCCTTATGCCAGGAACCCATGTTTCTGGACCACAGGCCAGAGTCTTCAAGTCAAGGCCCAACAGGTTAAGGAGGCTCATGGAACTGAAGAGGGCTCTAGTTTTACCACTGAGAAGAGAACCATAAAAAGAAGGCCTCATTTCCTAAATGTTCAAACATGATTGTACAGGTTTAATTAGAATCAGCAAGCTGTTTACAGTAAATTATAAAATGTATAAAGCTCAAGTCCCATGAGCTCTTACCTCTCCAAGCCCAGATTCAGCAGATCTGGCATAGTGAATTCAGATGTTGGGATGCCAGCCAGAAGACATATCCCAGAAGTCCCTGTCCCTGAATTTTCTGTGACCAAAGAGCTAATGGGAAGCTTCTATATTTTTCCTTCTTTTTCTTTTGAACCTTGAAGCTAATCCCACACCTTTCTTGACTGTTGCTGCAGTGCACTAGAGACACATTTCAGAAATAGGCTAAGCAGCATAATATGATGTAAAGACCACAAATTTTAGAGTCAAAATCCTGGATGTACTTCCTAGTTTTTGACCTTGGGCAAAATTTGTCATCCTCTCTGTGTCCATTTTCCTCACATGAGACACCACAAACAAAAAATCAAACTCACTGCCGTCAAGTTGGATCCGACTCATAGCAACCCCTCCTTGGGTTTCCGAGGCAGTATCACTACAAAAGTAGATTGCCCAACCTTCCTTCCGAGGAGTGGTTGGTGGGTTTGAACTGCCAGCCTTCTGGTTAGCAGTGAAATGCCTTAGGCACTGTGCCACCAGAGCCCCTTCAAATGAGATAGTATATGCAAAATGCCTGAACAGAGTCAACACTCAATTTTTAGTTATCTTTCTTTCTCCTTCTAGAAAATGATCAGTACATTGGTGTTTATGTGAAGGGGAAACAAAACAAACTATAAAATTTTGAGTCTTACTTCAAGTTCAGCCTAGTGCAGTTCAGTAACTAAGTATGGGAGTGCTGCTTCAGCTTTGGCTGGGCTCCAGTACATCATTCTAGCATTAGCTCTGGCTTCCCTCTCTAGAAAGCCTTCGCTGCTCACACCCAGGCTGGGTGAGTGCCGTTCCTGAGTAGTCCCATAGCAACCCCATACTTAACTTATGTCCTAACCCTTGCTCTGCTTCCCAACCAGGGTATCTAGCATTAGACATGACGTACATGATAACATAGGGCATCTTCTCTAGGGTATCAATTTTATTTAATAAGAAACTTAAGGGACATTATTTTTTTTCAGCTAAAATAATAGTTTGTAAAAGAAATTTCACTATTGCAAAGGGTCCCCAGAGGACATGTGTTTGCTTGTCCTTTACTTTTATGCCTGCTTTATAGAGAAGTTGAAGAAACATTTATTGCCTTATTATAGTAAAATTATGCAGTAACTTATCTATATTTCCTCCACCATGCTATGAGCTCCATGAGGACAGGGATGTTTCTCCTCTGCCTCTGAGTGTACAGCACTTGGCACAGGCTTGGTTTAAAGTAGAGTCACAGTGAATGGTTGTGGAACTGAACTGAGATGTCTGTCTTCTCCCACAACTCCTGGGAGAAGATAGTATTTCCATCAAAGAGAGCAACTTTGAAACTTTTTCTAACTGACAGGACCACATATTGAATGGGAAGAGTACAATCCTACCTGTACTTTTTGGGAAAGATATTTAAGCTATCTGAACCTCAGTTTCCCTAACAGGTCCAAACCCAAACAAACCAAACTCACTGCCATCGAGTTAATTCCAACTCAAGCTACCCCCATTGGGTTTCCAAGGCAGTAAATCTTTACGGAAGTAAATTACCCCGTTTTCCTTCCATGGAGCAGCTAGTGGGTTTGAACCACCAACTTTCTGGTTAGCAGTCTAATACCTTAGGCACTATACCCCCAGAGCTCCCAACAAGTAGGGTTGTAAAAGTTAAATTAGAAAAGGTAAAGTGCTGAGAACTGTGTTTGGCACATAGAAGGTGCACAACAAAACTTATTTCCTTTCCTCTAAAACCACATTCTGGTTATTAACCTTCAAGCTCAAAGATGATTCTGGTAATTTTAATCATTCCAAGCAACTCAAAAAGAACTTGGTATCCACAGCACATCTAGGTCTTAGCTTCATCTGCAACACCGTGGTCCTTCCTCCTGAACTTCCAACCTAGTATTACCATATCATTCAGCAGCTTGCTTAACATTTGGGTTACCTTCACATTAAACCTAGGGCCAATTAGATAGGGGTTACACAACAAGAAGCTGGAGAAAAGTAACCACCTGTTACAAGGGGGGGAGCTGCAGAGTCAAGTCCCATTTCAAACCTTGCCTCAATCAGGTGTCTGATTTACCCATCCAGTGCCAGGGCATGTCTTAATACTGGTTCCAGGGATAGTCCTTGATTAAAGTTGCCAATTCCTATTTTAGAGCACAAAGGAAACAGGAGCCCACAATGGCTGTGTTCTCCTTTCTTTTTCTTTTTTTAAGTAAATTTTTTTTTGTTGCAATTTGGGTGGAAGTTTACAGAGCAAATTGGTTTTCCATCCAACAATTCACACACATTTTGTTTTGTGACATTAATTGCAGTCCTCACAGTATAACAGCACTCCTCCTTCTTGCTTCTTCCCTGTGCTTACCATTGCTATTCGTCATTTTTTCCTATCTTTTCCCACCTTCTGAGCTTCATTGCTGAGCAAATGCTGCCCTGTTGATCTCATATGGTTGATTGTTCTAAGGAGTGCATATTTCCTTACCTCCTTAGTATTATTGTTTACCTTATAGGCCTGTCTCTTATTTGGCTGAAAGTTGAGCCACAGAGGTGAGTTCAGCTTCAGGTCCTTGAAGGGTGTCTAAGGACCATAGTCTCGGTGTAAATTTATATTTTTCATGTAAATATTACAAATACATAAATTTAAAAAATCAGGATGCATATTCAATTTTAAAATCATTAAACAACAAATAAGACAAAAGCAAAGAACACATAACTCTTAAGGCAATGACAGAAGCAAAGGGATCAGGAAACAAGTATAAAAAACACCATGCATAAAAGAATATTGTAGAAGTAAGAGCAAATATATGCTATGACAATAAACGTAAATGGGTTAAACACCTCTATGAAAGTGTAATGGCTATTTTTTGTGTTGTGCCCAAAATTTCTACTATCTGTTGTTTTACAGGATACAGACCATGCCAGATATTCTTTGTCTGCTCCTTCAGACCCACTCTTCTTTTTCCACCCTGCATGATGATAACAGCTTCCTGTTCTTGTCCTCCCAAGGTGCTTCACCAGAGCTTGCTGGTTCCCTTAGCCTGCCACACCTTTGTAAATGCCACATTACAGTGTTCTCATTAGTGTTTGAGTGGTATTTGTTTCCTGCTGTATACTTGATGGAAACACAGTTTAGAAAGTTAAAGTCTGAATTCAGAGCACTGGCTCTAGAGGAAGGCTCTCTGTCTGTCTTCTAGAGGAAGATCCTTGTCTCTTTCAGTCTCCATAACCCTGGTTCCTCAGTTCCTTCTTGATCTTCACCCAGTATGTCACCTGTATTCCCCTGTTTGTGCTTCCTTGTCTCTGTGTCTACTGTGGTAGAGTCAGTTACAACTCAAGGCAACCCCATGTATGCCAAAAAGAATTACTTACTCCATAGGACTTTCAAGGCTGTGACCTTTTATTATTATTATTATTATTATTATTATTATTATTATTGTCATATGAAATCAGTCTGATTCCTGTGTATTCCATCTGGTGAGGTCCATGTGTATAGCAACGTTTATGTTGTTGAAGAAAGTTATTTGTAATGAATAAGTCATCAGTCTTGCAAAATTCTGTCATGTGATCTCCTGTGTCATTTCTATCACCAAAGCTATATTTTCCAACTATCGATGATTCTTCTTTGTTTCCAACATTCACATTCCAATCACCAGTGATCATCAAGACATCTTGATTACATGTTTGGTCAATTTTGAACTGCAGAAGTTGGTAAAAATCTTCAATTTCTTCATCATTGCCTTTAGTGGTTGGTGTGTATATTTGAATAATAGTATTATTAACTGGTCTTCTTGTAGGTATATAGATAGTATCCTATCACTGAAAGCATTGTACTTCAGGAGAGATCTTGAAACATTTGTGACAATGATGTGCCATTCCTCTCCAATTTATTATTCCCAGCATAGTAGATCATATGATCATCTGATTTAAAATGGCCAATACCAGTCTATTTCAGCTTACTAATGCCTAGGATATCCATCTTTATGAATTTCATTTCTGGTAGCATAGTGGCTAAAAGCACTTGACTGCTAACCAGAAGGCTGGCGGTTCAAACCCACCAGCCACTCCTCGGAAGGAAGGTTGGGCAATCCTACTTCCGTAGTGATACTGCCTCGGAAACCCAAGGAGGGGTCGCTATGAGTCGGGGCCGACTCGACGGCAAACAACAACAATGCCTGGGATATCCATCTTTATGAATTTCATTTCATTTTGTATAGCATCCAATTTTCCTAGATTCGTACTTTGTACAGTCCACATTCTGATTATTAATGGATATTTGCAGCTGTTTCTTCCCATTTTGAGTTGTGCCCCATGAGCAAATGAAGGTCTCAAAAAACTTTACTCCATCTGCATCATTGCACTTTGAGAAGGCAGCTCTTCCCCAGCACCTTCCAACCTGAGGGGCTCATCTTCCAGCACTATATCAGACAATGTTTCAGTGCTATTCATAAAGTTTTCCAGTAATATATCAGACAGTGTTTCATTGCTGTTCATAAGGTTTCCACTGGCCAATTGTGTAGAAATGGATGGTCCCTTACTTCTTCTCAACTGTCTTAGTCTGGAAGCTCCACTGAGGTGATGGAGACGCTCAACATCATCAGTCAAAACAAGACGAGGAATGGCTGTGAATCAGACCATCAGTTGCGAATATGCAAGTTCAAGTTGATGCTGAGGAAAATTAAAACAAGTCTATGAGAGCCAAAATATGACTCTGAGTATATCCCATTTGAATTTAGAGACCATCTGAAGAATAGATTTGATGCATTGAACACCAATGACCAAAAACCAGACAAGTTGTGGGATGACATCAATGACATCATACATGAAGAAAGCAAACGGTCATTAAAAAGACAGGAAAGGGAGAAAAGCCCAAAATAGATGTCAGAAGAAACTCTGAAACTTGCTCTTAAATGGAGAGTACCTAAAGCAAATGGAGGAAATGATAAGATAAAAGAGCTGAACAGAATATTTCAAAGGACAGCGCCAGAAAACAAAGTAGAGTATTATAAGGAACTGTGTAAAGATCTGGAGTTGGAAAATCAAACAGGAAGAAGGCCTTTCTCAAGCTGAAAGAACTGAATAAAAAATTCAAACCTCAAATTGCAATATTGAAGGATTCTCTGGGCAAAATATTGAATGATACAGGAAGCATCAAAAGAAGATGGAAAGAATACAGAGTCACTGTACTAAAAAGAATTGGTTGATTTCAGGAGGTAGCATATGATCAAGAACTAATGGTATTGAAAGAAGTCTAAGCTGCACTGAGGAATTGGCAAAAAAAAAAGAAAAGAAAAAAAAAGAAAAGAAAAAAAAAAAAAGTCTCCAAGGAATAGATGGAATAACCATTGAGATGTTTCAGTAAACAGATGCAGTGTTGGAAGTGCTTACTCGTCTATGTAAAGAAATTTGGAAGACAGTTACCTGGCTAACTAACTGGAGGAGGTTGATATTTGTGCCCATTCCAAAGAAAGCTGATCCCACAGAATGTGGAAATTATAGAACAATATCATTAATATCACATGAAAGTAAAATTTTGCTGATGATAATTCAAAAATGGTTACAGCAGTATATTGACAGGGAACTTCTAGAAATTCAAGCTGGATTCAGAAGGGGAATTAATGAGGGATATCATTGCTGATGTCAGATAGATCTTGGCTGAAGGCAAAGAATACCAGAAAGATGTTTACCTGTGTCTATTTGACTATGCAAAGGCATTTGACTGTGCGGATCATAACAAATTATGGATAACATTGCAAAGAATGGGAATTCCAGAATACTTAATTGTGCTCATGAGGAACCTACCTGTACATAGACCAAGAGGCTGTTGTTTGAACAGAACAAAGGGCTACTGTTGTTGTTATGTGCTGTTGAGTCATCTCTGACTCATAGCAACCTTATGTACAACAGAATGAAACACTGCCCAGTCCTGTGCCAGCCTCATGATCCCTACTATACCTGAGCCCGTCGCCACAGCCATTGTGTGTCAATCCATCTTGTTGAAGGCCTTCCCCTTTTTTGTTGACCCTCCACTTTACCATACATGACATCCTTCTCCAGAGAATGGTCCCTTCTGACAACATGACTAAAGTAGGTGAGATGAAGTCTGGTCATTCTTTCTTGCAAGAAATCTGGCTGCACTTCTTCCAGGACAGATTTGTTAGTTCTTTTAGCAGTCCATGGTAATTTCAACATTCTTTGCCAACACCACAACTCAAAAGCATCAACTCTTCTTTGGTCTTCCTTATATATTTTCCAGTTTTTACATGCACATGAGGCAATTGAAAATACCATGGCTTGGGTTAGGCACATCTTAGTCTTCAAGGCGTATCTTTGGTCTACAGCACTTGAAAGAGGTCTGTTGCAACAGATTTGCCCAACACAATGCATCTGTTAATGTCTTGACTGTTGCTACCATTGGTGTTGATTATAGAACCAAGTAATATGAAGTCTTTGACAACTTCAGTCTTTTCTTCATTTACTGTGATGCTGCTTAGTGGTCCAGTTGTGAGGATTCTTGTTTTCTTTATGTTGTTGTTGTTGTTATTTGCCGTTGAGTCAGACCCAACTCATAGCAACCCCTCCTTGGGTTTCCAAAGGAATATTACTAGGGAAGTAGATGGCCCAACCTTCTTTCTGAGGAGTGGCTGGTGGATTTGAACTGCCAGCCTTCTGGTTAGCAGTCAAGTGCCTTAGGCACTATGTTACCCAGAGCTCCTGTTTTCTATATAGTCAGGTGTAATCCATACTGCAGACTGTAGCCTTTAATCTTCATCAGTAAGTGCTTCAAGTCATCCTCACTTTCAGCAAGCAAAGCTGTGTTATCTGCATATCTCAGGTTGTTAATGAGCCTTCCTCCAATCTGGATGCCACGTTCTTCTTCATATAGTCCATCTTCTCGGATTAATTGCTCAGCAAACAGATTGAATAAGTATAGTGAAAGGATACAACCCTGACATACTCCTTTCCTGATTTTAAACCATGCGGTATCCCCTTGTTGTGTTCGAATGACAGCCTTCTGGTCTATATACAGGTTCCTTAAGAGTACAATTAAGTGTTCTAGGATTCCCCTTCTTCTCAATGTTTTCCACAATTTGTTATGATCCACACAATTGAATGCCTTTGCATAGTCAACAAAATACAAGTAAACATGTTTCTGGTATTATTCTTTGCTTTGAGCCAAGATCCATCTGACATCTGCTATGATATCCCCCATTCCACATCCCCTTCTGAATCCAGCTTGTATTTCTGGAAGTTCTTTGTCAATATACTGCTGCAACTGTTTGTTTTCTTTTTTTTAATTGTGATTTGGGTGAAAATTTACAGAGCACATTCACTTTCCATACAGCAATTCACATACACTTTGTCTCATGACATTGACTACAATTTATCATAATGCAACAGCTCCCCTCCCACTTCTTCCCAACAGTCACCTCTTCCCTGTGTCCATCCCTCCATGCACTCCTGCCCCCTGAACTGTCTCCCTGTGCATAAAAAACCTTTCTTTCTCCCATGATTTTTCTCTCTAAGAAGTGTGGAAGCCACAGTTGTGGGTTCAATTCCAGACCTGAAGGGCTAGTCTCAGTGGTTCCACCAGACTCTATCAGACCAGCAGACCTGGTCCTCCCCCCTCCCTTTTTTTCCCCCAAATGATTTTAAGTTTTGTTCCCCATTGTTCTGCCTCTCTATCCAGGATCTCCTACGTAGATCCCCCTCTGAGTGGTTGCCAGTAGTCACCGAGCACCATCTAGTTCTTCTGATCTCATAGTCTTATAGGCTGCAAATCGCAGCCAGTCACTAGGACTAATTGTTTCCAT
>NW_006922134.1:959095-960030 GCF_000298275.1 Orycteropus afer afer
ATCAATACTTATCTCTACCTATCTAACAGTATTCCCTCCCCTCCCGTCCTATGCCTGGTAACCAACAAAGAAAATTTCCTTCTATATAGAAACATTTCCTTGACTTTTACAATAACGGACTAATACAATATTTGTCCTTTTGTGATTTACTTATTTCACTCAACATGATGTCCCAAGTTCATCCATGTTATGCGGTGTTTTGCAGATTCTACATTATTCTTTAGCATTGCATAGTATTCCATTGTGTGTATGTACCATAGTTTGGTTATCCGTTCCTCAGATGATGGACACCTAGGTTGTTTCCGTCTTTGGTCTATTGTAAATAGTGCTGCGATGAACATGGGTGTGCATACGTCTGTTCTTGTCATGGCTCTCACTTCTTTAGGATATATATCTAGTAATGGAATGGCTGGGTCAAATGGTATTTCTAATTCCAACTTTTTAAGGAATCGCCATACTACTTTCCACAGTGGTTGTACCATTTTACAGTCCCAACAGCAGTGTATGAGAGTCCAAATCTCTCTGCATCCTCACCAGCATTTGTTATTTTCTGTGTTGTTGAACTTTGCTACTAGTGCTGGGGCAAGATGGTACCTCACTGTTGTTTTGTTTGCATCTCTCTAATGGCTAATGATCAATTTTGCATGTCTATTTTGCATTTTGTCATATGTTTGTTGGCCACCTGAATATCCTCCTTGGTGAAGTGTCTATTCATGCCTTCTGCGCAGTTTTTAATTGGATTATCATCATTTTATTGCTGAGATGTTGGAGTTTTCTGTAAATTCTGGAGATAAGTCCCTTGTCAGATATGTCATTGCCAAATATTTTTTTCCAATATGTAGGTTCTCTTTTGAAAAGTCTTTGGAAGCACATAAAAATTTAATTTTGAGAAGGTCCCATTCATCGAATTTCTCTTCTGCTGTTTGTGCATTTTG
>NW_006922134.1:970741-971322 GCF_000298275.1 Orycteropus afer afer
GCAGCTGTCTTCCAAATCTCTTGGCATAGCTGAGTGAGTGCCTCCAGGACAGCATCCGTTTGTTGAAACATCTCAATGGGTATTCCATCAATTCCTGCAGCCTTGTTTTTCACCAATTCCTTCGGTGCAGCTTCGACTTCTTCCTTCAATACCATTGGTTCTTGATCGTATGCCACCTCCTGAAATGGATGATCATCTACCAATTCTTTTTGGTATAATGACTCTATGTATTCCATTCATCTTCTTTTGATGTTTCCTGAATCATTCAACATATTGCCCATGGAATCTTTCAATATTGCAATTTAAATCTTAATTTTTTTTCCTGAGTTCTTTCAGCTTGAGAAATGCCAAACATTTTCTTCCCTTTTGGTTTTCTAACTCCAACCTTGGCACATTTCATTATAATATTTGACTTTGTCTTCTCGAGTTGCTCTTTGAAATCTTTTGTTCAGCTCTTTTGCCCTGTTGATTCTTCCATTTGGTTTAGCTACTCTCCATTCAAGGGAAAGTTTCAGAGTTTCTTCTGACATCCATTTTGGTCTTCTCTTCCTTTCCTGTCTTTTTAATGAACTTTTGCTTTC
>NW_006922134.1:971952-987409 GCF_000298275.1 Orycteropus afer afer
ATAAGTGTATGGATATTATCCTATCACTGACAGCATTGTACTTCAGGATAGATCTTGATACATTCTTTGTGATGATGAATTCCATGCCATTCTTCTGCAATTTGTCATTCCCCACATAATAGATCATATGATCATCTGATTCAAAATGGCCAAAAGCAGTCCCTTTCGGCTCACTAATGCTGAGGATATTGATCTTTGTGTTCCATTTCATTTTTGACATCTTCTAATTTTCCTAGATTCATACTTTGTGCATTCCATGTTCTGATTATTAATGGATGTTTGCAGCTGTTTTTTCCCATTTTGAATCGTGCAATGGAGGTCCTGAAAGTTTTAGTGCATCCATAATTAAGGTTGTCTCTACTCTGACGAGGCAGCTCTTCCCCAATCATATTTTGAGAGCCTTCCAACCTGAGGAGCTCATCTTAATGGTACTCTATTGCATATTGTTTCAGAGCTATTCATAACATTTTCCAGTAATATATCAGACAGTGTTTCACTGCTATTCATAATGTTTTCACTGGCCAATTCTTTAAGTGGATGGCCTCTTCTTTCTTCTGAGTTTTTCTTATTCTGGAAGCTCTGCTGAAACCTGTCCAACATGGGTAACCCTGCTCGCATTTGAAACACCAGTAGCATAGCCTCCAGCCTCACAACAACACTCAAAACACCACAGTACAACAAACTGACAGACAAGTTTGTCTCCGTTAGCTGTTCCAAACTGCTCTGCTCATTTCCTGGTCACCCCCACCCTGCTCACTTACCCATCCTGCCCCCAGGGCACTGCACACAAACACACACCTTCCACTGCTCCTGGGATGGCTTACTGCGGCCTATCCACAGGTCAGTCGCTTCATGCACAAAAACATTCACTTCCCCCTGCTCCTGGGCTGGCTTACGGAGGCCTGTTCCTGGGTCAGTTGCTCCACACACCAAACATGCTTGCTCCCAGGCTGTCTTATTGTGGCCTGTCCCCAAGCTGGTTGCTCCATGCATGCACACGCCTACCTTCTGCTTCTCCCAGGCTAGGGGATACTGAATGGTTTGAATTCAGGAAGGGTGTGCATCAGGGTTGAATCAGGGCATCAGGGTTGTATCCTTTCACTATATTTATTCAATATGTATGCTGAGCAAATAATTGAAGAAGTTGAACTGTATGAAGAAGAACACGGCATCACAATTGGAGGAAGACTCATTAACAACTACAATATGCAGATGACACAACCTTCCTTGCTAAAAATGAAGGTGACTCAAAGCACTTACTGATGAAGATCAATGACTACAGTCAGCAATATGGATTGCACCTCAACATAAAGAAAATAAAAATCCTCACAACTGGACCAATAAGCAACATCACAATAAATGGAGAAAATATTGAAGTCAGAGATTTCATTTTACTTGAATCTACAATCAACACCCAAGGAAGCAGCAGTCAAGATATCAGACCTCTTATTGTACTGGGTAAATCTGCTGCAAATGACCTCTTTAATGTGTTAAAAAGCAAAGATGTCACTTTGAAGACTAAGGTGAGCTTGACCAAAGCCATGGTTCATGTGCATGTGAAAGCTGGACAGTGAATAAGGAAGATCGAAGAAGAGTTGATGCCTTTGAATTGTCGTGTTGTCGAAGAATACTGAAAATACCATGGACTTAGAGAAGAACAAACAAACCTGTCTTGGAAGAAGTGCAGCCGGAATGCTCTTTGGAAGCAAGAATAGCCAGACTTCGTCTCACCTACTTTGATCATGTGGCCAGAAGGGACAAATCCCTGGAGAAGGGACTTGGTAAAGCAGAAGGTCAATGAAAAAGGGGAAGACCCTAAACAAAATGGATTGATACAGTGGCTACAATGATAGGCTGCAGTATAGCAAGGGTTGTGAAGATGGTGCATGACCAGGCAGTGTTTTATTCTTTTGGACATATGGTCACTATCAGTCAGAGTCAACTCATGGCACCTAACAACAACAACATTGTGATTTGAGTGAAGGTTTATGGAGCAAATTATTTTTCTGTTCAACAATTCATACACATTTTGTTTTGTGACATTGATTGCAATCCCCAAAATGTAATAGTGCTCTTCCCACTTCCTCCCTGTGTTTACCATTTCCCTTTGTCCTTCTTTTGTGTTTTCCTTTCTATTGGCCTAGATCTAGAGTAGGTTTACAATGAAACTAATGAAGCTTCAGGTCCTTCACTTGCAAAGGCCCCTTTGAGTGCTAAGAGTTGTTGGAATATTCTAGGTTGAGAAGAGTTGTTGTTGCTGTTGTTATGTGCCATCGAGTCGGACCTGACTCATAGCGACCCCTCCTTGGGTTTCCGAGGCAGTATCACTATGGAAGTAGATTGTCCCGTCTTCCTTCCGAGGAGTGGCTGGTGAGTTTGAACCGCCAGCCTTCTGGTTAGCAGTCAAGTGCCTTAGCCACTATGGTACCAGAGCTCCCAGGTTGAGAAGAGTAGCCAGGTTGCAATTAGGGAATATTCCTATGTAAGCTTTCTGATAATTTTTCTAAGGAGATTTCAGAAGTAAGAGATCTAGAGATCCATGACTTAAGTAATTTGTGATCTATCTTCTCACTTTTGTACTTAATTTTGTGTTTGTTATTTTATATTCTTTTTCTTAAAGATGATCTCACAAAACCTGGGTCCTAAGATGGGATAGTCCCTGCTCCAATCTGTGCCTACTTTTCCCCAATGCCTTTATATCCTATCACTCATCAGAACATCACAAATATAATGGGAAGAAACTCTGCAGGGTTCTCTGTAAACATGGCTTACTTCATTTTCTACCCCATTAGAGGCACTGCACCAGTTCTTCCTCATAAAAGCTAGGACCCTCTGGCATTCCCAAGTGCTGTATTAGAATATAATAACTCTTGTTAGCTGGCTCGTCTAAAAACTATTTTGAGATAATCTCTTGATACCTTCTTTTATACATCAAAAAGAAGTTGAACTAGAGTTAAAGACAGGAATAACTGATTTATAAATGAAAAGGTAGCCTATAAGAATTTATTTAATAAAAAGTTTTGTTCCTTTTAATAGAATATGTTTGTGAAAAAAGAAACTCTGTTTCTAGCTACGTGATGATATTCTTTTGCCATTTTGGTTCTAAATCCCTCCAGCCCAATAACTAACTGTATATAAGGGGAAAAAATAAAAATATAATCCAATGTATATACTGCTCTCAAGAAAAGTATTCACTTTCACACAAAAGTGTGAAAACCAATTGTTCATAGCTTGGCTAATACATAAACATGTTTCACGTGATCATTCTTCCTAGGTGGCACTTGTGTAAACAAGTGAGAAAGACAGGTAGGTAAATAGACAATCATTAAATAATGTGGTACTAGGGAAAATACAAATGTTTTATGGGCATGCTGAGGAGGAAACACTGATCCACAGAAATGGCCAGGATGATGTTGTGTTGTTAGAAAGTGGGTACACATCAGGTCCACCATTTATCTGTCAGTTTGTTGTATAGTAAAAAACAAACAAACAAAACAAAACAAAACAAAAAACCAAACTCACTGCCACTAAGTCAATTCTGACTCATAGCAACCCCCTTTGGGTTTCCAAGGAGGTGAATCTTTGTGGAAGTAGATACCCAGTTTTCCTTCCGAGGAGTGGCTGGTGGGTTTGAACCGTCAACCTTCCAGTTAACAGTCAAATGCCTAAGGCACTATGCCACTAGAATTCATTTGTTGTACAGTAGTCCCTGCTTATCCACAGTTTTGCTCTTTGAGGTTTTAGTTGCCTGAAGTCAACTGTGATCTTAAAATATTTAAGTTGTGCAGTATTCTAAACAGCATGATGAAATCTAAGGCCATCTATCTCTGTCCAAAGGATACAGCTTCCTCCCTCTCCGTTGGGATCAAGCCTGGAAATCACAATTGTGTTAGCAGCTGTGCCTCGCCCTGCCAGCATCCCACAGGTTAATGCTGCCCTCCTGGGGCATCCTGGGTACCTGTTATATATATATACATGTATAGGAAAAGCATAGTATATGTAGGGTTTGGGAGCTCTGGTGGCCTAGTACCTAAGACATTTGACTGCTAACCAGAAGGCTGGCAGTTCAAACCCACCAGCCACTCCATGGAAGAAAGATTGGGCAATCTACTTCCATAGAGATACCACCTCAGAAACCCAAGGAGGGGTCACTATGAGTCGAATCGACTCAAAGGGAAAGTTTTTTTATATAGGGTTTGGTACTATCCATGGGTGTAGGAATCCACTGGGGGTCTTGGAATGCATCCCCCACAGATAAAGGGGTACTGTTGTGCCTTAAGTGTTGTGATGCTGGAAATTAGGCCATTGATATTTCAAATGTGAGCAAGGTCCCCCATGGTGGACAGGTTTCACCTTGCAGACTAGAAAGAAAGACTTGGTGATCTACTCCCCAAAATTAACTAATTAAAACCATGTGGATCACAAAAGAACATTGTCTTACTTGCTTTCCTTGGGCATATCATCAGGAGGGATCAAGAGGACCTGATATTTGGTGAATAAAGGGCTTGTGAGTATGAGGGAAACCCTCAGTGAGATGAATTGGCACAGTAGCTGCAATGATGGTGCCCATAATCATGAGGATGATATGAGACCAGACAATGTTTTGCTCTGTTGTGCTAAGTTTTCCATGAGTCAGAATTGACTTAACAGCAGCTATCTATTTGTCAGTCTGTCTATGTATTTATCTAACACAATAAATTAAGAGTTCAGGCTGGAGAGGTAGACTGGGACTAGTATGTGGGAGTCTTTTATGCAGCTTGAATATTGAGAAATGATGAGAAACTCTTCAGGAGTGTTAAGCAGGTCATTAGATGGTCAGATGAATTTTTGGAAAGATCTCTTTAGCTGCAGTATGGGAGATCAACCAGGGGGTGACTAAGGGGCAAAATGGAGGCAGGGAGATCAATTAGGAAGCTGCAGAGATAAATCAGAGGAGAGATGATTAAAGGCAAGAGTCCTGTGAATCCAGAGTCAAGGCAAATTTGGCCACAGGTGGTAATTATTGGTGGTCAGATAAACATTTGTGGGAGAAGAAAGACACCTGGATGATTCCCAGGTTTCTAGTTTCAGTGATTGGTTGGTGCTTGCAATTCACCAAAAGAAACAGTATACAAGGAAAAGCAGGTTGGATGTAGGTAGATGAGTCCAGCCAGTGGAATTTAGGGCAGCAGGAGTGTGGGGTTTGTCTCCAAATGGTTTCAATAAGAAGCACTCTATTTTTACTTAGATTGTATGTTTAGGTAAGATGGCATGGGTAAAATGAGTGGCAGATTAAACCCAAAACCAAACTCACTGCCATTGAGTTGATTCCGACTCATACTGACCCCTCCTTGGTTTTCTGAGGCAGTATCTCTACGGAAGTAGATTGCCCAGTCTTCCTTCCGATGAGTGGCTAGTTGGTTTGAATTGCCAGCCTTCTGGTTAGCAGTCAAATGCCTTAGGCACTACGCCACCAGAGCTCCCAGTGGCAGATTATGGGGGCTTAAAATTTCCCCCTGTCAATGGACAGCCTGAATTCAGCATTAGACATTGTGTTAGTTCAGAGCCTTTTGGTTGCAAGAACAGAAACCCAGTTTTAACAAGCTCAATAATAAAGGAGACGTTTATCAAACCAAGGAAAAAACACAAAGCATCAGGGATGACCAGCTCTAGGAGCCCTGAGGCAGAACGCTCCCTTCTTCTCCTTACTAATCTTTGCTTCTCAGGTTGGTTGGTTTTGTTTTCTCTTATTTCACATTTGGCTGCTAATTAGAAGGTCAGGAGTTCAAACCCACCAGCTGCTCTGCTGGAGAAAGATGAGGTAATTTACTTTTGTAAAGATTTACAGCCTTGGAAACCCAATGGGAGTAGCTATGAGTCAGAATACACTTGATGGAAATGGTTTGTTTGTTTAAATTACAGACAGAAGAAGCTCTGTTGGTACAGTTGTTTAAAGCATTCAGCTGCCAACCAAATGGTCAGCAGTTCAAACCCACCAGCTGCTCTGTGGGAGAAACATGGGACCATCTGTTTCCTTAAAGATTTACAGCCTTGGAAACTTGGAGCAGTTCTACTCTGTCCTATAGGGTTGCTATGAGTTAGAATCCACTTGATGGTAGTGGGTTTGGTTTTGGTTTGGTATTGCAGACAGGCTTCCTCCACTCAGTAGGGAGCAGAGGACTCACATTCATCTAGCCCAGTCACCAATGAGAGAAGTGAATATCCCTCTCCAAGCTCCAGTTTTAACATAATCTCAGGGAAGTATTCAGATTGTTCTGGCTGGGTTCACAGACCACTTCTTGAACTAGGTGCTGTACTTAAAGGGCAGGATCTATACCAGAAGAAAAAGCTAGAAGGAGCATAGATGTGGCTGATCCAAGCTGTGAACCAGGTGGATTTGGAGACGGTGGGGGCCATCCAGGTGAGACATAAGAGCAAAATCTGAATATGTAAGTGTGAGGAAGAGCACTAAACTAGAAACATAGCTATCTAATGGTTCTAAAAATATCTGATTGCCTTGGCAAAACTAATGGCAGAATTTATTCCATGAACTCAGCGCATAGATTGATTCATGAGCATTATTATTCAGGTAGCCCTTAATGTGTATTTTATAGAGGTTTAACTAGAATCAGACAGTAAAGTTCAGAAAAAGTGGTAACTTAATAAATAAGAATCAGCACAATACCAGTTTCTATGAGCTAACCAACCAACTTCTTATGCAGCAGTCCTCAGTTGAAACTTTTTTTACCTGTTCTGGGAGGGTTTTAGGCAGAGGGCCTTTGTGTCATGAAGGACATGGCTCTAGTCAAACAGGAGGCCTTGAAAAGCTTTGCATTTCAACCATTTATTTATCCTAGTCCTCAAGTGGGGCTTCCCTTACCAGACAAGAATTCACCCAATCCTCAATTGGGGGAGGGGCTTTTTCCTGGGCCAACATAACAACCCTGTGAAGTAGAAAGCAACCTGGGAAGTCCTCCAAGTAGTGTCTCCAAAGAACTAGGGCAAAAATAACAACTCCTCAGGGCTTAGGGGAAAAACCTTCCAAACTTTTTTAATAAAGAACTGAGGCAAAAGGCCACATACCATGTTTTTATGCAAATTACAAACATGGGATATGCTTTTTGCTAACTGCCTCTGCCCCCTGTGATGTATTTTCAAAAGCACACTATGCTCATTTGCAAAATGTATGACATCCACCTTATTTGTGTAAAAATATGCTAAAGGAACTCATTGTACCACAATATTTAAAAAATAAGTTGCTTTGGGGAAAATAAGCAAACCTCAAAACAGTATGTATAGTATGACTCCTAGTAAATAAAAAACAATATATGTGTGCAATTTGTGTGGGTGTGTGTAAAGCATAGGCACAGGTTTCCCACACTTTGGAAAACTTCATATTGACAGTCTTGCATACACTCACAGAACTGCTTGATAAACTGCTTTGAAAATTCAAGTGAAAAATCTTATGTTGTTGTTACGCCATCCTCTCAATCAGTGTGGTGCTTAAGCCCATTGCCACAGCCACTGTGTCAATCCATCTCATCAAGGGTCTTCCCCTTTTTTGCTGACCCTCCACTTTACCAAGCTGGATATCCTTCTCCAGGAGCTAGTCCCTTTTGACATGACCAAAGTATGAGAGATGAAGCTTGGCCATTCTTACTTCTAAAGAGCGTTCCAGTTGTACTTCTTCCGAGACAGATTTGTTCTTGATGTTGCATTCAATATTCTTTGCCAACACCACAATTCAAATACATCAGTTCTTCTGTGGTCTTCCTTATTCATTGTCTGTACATATGAGGCTGCTGAAAATACTATGGCTTGGGTCAGGCACACCTTAGTCTTCAAAGTGACATTTTTGCTTTTAACAGTTAAAGAGATGTTTTCCAACAGATTTGCCCAATGTGATAGGTTGTTTGATTTCTTGACTACTGCTTCCAAGGATATTGATTGCGGATCCAACTAAAATAAAATCCTTGAGAACTCTAATCTTTTCTCCATTTATCATGATGTTGGTTACTGGTCCATTTATGAGGATTTTTGTTTTATTTATGTTGAGGGGTAATCCATACTCCATACTGAAGGCTGTATTATTTGATCTCCATCAGTAAATGCTTCAAGTCTTTTTCACTTTCAGCAAGCAACATTGTGTCATCTGTATGTTGCAGGTTGTTAATGAGCCTTCCTCCAATCCTGATGCCACATTCTTCTTCATATAGTCCAGTTTCTTGGATTAGTTGCTAAACATACGGATTAAGTATAGTGAAAGGATACAACCCTGACACACACATTTCTTGATTTTAAACCATATAACATCCCCTCATTCTGTTCAAACAACTGCCTCTTGGTCTATGTATGGGTTGCTCATGAGCACAATTAAGTGTCCTGGAATTCCCATTCTTTGCCGTGTTATAATAATTTGTTATGATCCACAAAGTTGAATGCCTTTGCATAGTCAATACCATAGTTAAACATCTTTCTGGTACTCCTTGCTTTCAGCCCAGATCCATTTGACATCAATATTATCTCTTGTTCCACATCCTCTTCTCAATCTGCTTTGAATTTCTGGTGTTCCCTGTCAATATACTACTGCAACTGTTGTTGAATTATCTTCAACAAAGAATGTTCAGAGGAGTCCCTTTAGCATCTCTTGTAAGGTTGGTTTGGTTTTAACAAATTTCCTTAATTTCTGCTTATCTGGAAATGTCCTGATTTCACCATTGTATATGAGGAACTCTGGTAGCATAGTGTCTAAGGCACTTGACTGCTAACCAGAAGGTTGGTGGTTCAAACTCACCAGCCACTTCTCAGAAGGAAGGTTGGGCAATCTACTTCTGTAGTGATACCACCTTGGAAACCCAAGGAAGGGTCACTGTGAGTCGGGGCATATAACAACGACATAAGAAGGATAATTTTGCTGGGTATATTAACTCTTGGTTGGAAATTTTTTTTCATTCAGGGTTTTATATATACCATCCCATTATCTTCTCACCTGCATGGTTTCTGCCAAGAATTCAGAGCTTAGTCTTATTGGTTGGCCCGTGTAGGTAACTTTTTGTTTTTCCTGTGCTGTTTTCAGGATTCTTTCTTTGTCTTTGGTTTTGGTGATTTTGATGATGGTATGTATGAGTCGGGTTTGACTCGACGGCAAACAACAACAACATGTCTTGGTGATTTTCTTTTGGGGTCTATCCTGTGTGGGTTTCATTGGACTTCTTAACTGGATATATTCTCATCTTTTATCATACTAGGGAAATTCTCTTCCAACAAATCTTTGACAATTTTCTCTGTGGTTTTATTTGTCCCTTCCTGGTCTGGAATTCCAATTACACTTAAGTTATTCTTCTTGATGGTATCCCATATGAATCTTAGGCTGTCTTCATTTTGTTTTAATCTTTTTTCTGTTTGATCCCTTACCAAAGTAGTATTGAGGTATTTGTCTTCAATCTTACTAATTCTTTGTTCCATTGATTCGATTCTACTCCTTTGCCCATTCAATGTGTTATCTATTTCTGAAATGTTAGTATTAATTTTCTGGATTTCTATTTGTAGATTTTGTATCATTTCTAATTTTTCATTTTGTTCTTGTATTTTCTTTTGAAATTGTTCTAGAGTTCTGTCTGTACTTTCCTTAATTTTGTCAGTGTTTTCCTTGATCTATCTGTAAATCTGTTGAAGGTACCTAAATATAATTCTTTTGAATTCTTTATGAGGGTGTTCCAATGCTGCTTCTTCCTCAGGGATGTTTTCTGGGTATATATCCTGCTCCCTTGTTTCTCCTGCTTTATCTTGCTTCTTTGTGTGGACTGTGATGCTCTGTTGTCTCTGAAACATTGTGATGTTTTTGTGTTTATATTTAATTGGTGATTGTATGTTGGAGTGACTTGCCCAAGATTTTTTTTGTCTTTGGATGTTATCTAAGTAAGTAGGGTACTGTGCTCCTGTATTTGCTAGTTGGCAGCACTTATGCACTCACCACCTGTCTCCTTTCCTATTGTCAGCCTGTTGTATGTCTCTGCCAACCTTGGCAAGTGGAGCCTATTCTTAGTTTCCCGGAATCTGAATGAGAATGTTGTCACTTTAAATATCCAAAATGGCCACTACTTATAAACAATCAAAATGGCTGTGCCCTCAGGACAACTGAAAGTCCACAGCTCAGGTTGTCTCCCTCCTTTCTGTTTCCCTTCCTAATCACTGGCCACCAGTACAGTCATCCCTGCAGCCCTTGGCAACCAGGGTTGATCTTTAGGTCAATTCTCAGGTCCACCACTTGGAAATAATCAGGCTGTTGGTGCTGTCAGAGTAGCTGACTGTCTGTAGCTCCATCTGTCTCTCTGTACTCACTGTTTTCATTCAGGTTTTTCCATTAGTTTGTACCTAATCCACCTCTGTATACTTCCTTTCAAAGCTCAGGGCTCCAAGATTATCTAATGTATCTCTGTCAATTGGTTTCTCTTTTCTTTGTTGAAGAGGGTCTGTGTAGCTTGTCTGCCTATTCTACCATCTTACCGGAAGTCCCTCGACCAATTCTTTTTGGTTCAGTGACTCTTTGTAATCCTTCCATCTTCTTTTGATGCTTCCTGCATTGTTCAATATTTTGCCCATAAAATCATTCAACTCAATTCAATTCAATTCAGCAACTAAAAGCTTAGATTTTTTTCTTCAGTTCTTTCAGCTTGAGAAATGACAAGCATATTCATCCCCTCTGATTTTCTAACTCCAGGTCTTTGCACATTTCATTATAATACTTTACTTTGTCCTCGAGAGCCACCCTTTGAAATCTTCTGTTCAGCTCTTTTATTTCATCATTTCTTCCATTTGCTTTAGTTACTTTGCATTCAAGAGCCAGTTTCAGAGTCTCTTCTAATGTCCATTTTGGTCTTCTCTTCCTTTTGTGTCTTTTTAATGATAATTTGCTTTCTTCATGTATGATGTCCTTGATGTCATCCAAAAACTCATCTGGTCTTTGGTCATTGGCATTCAGTGTGCTAAATCTGTTCTTCAGATGTTTTCTAAATTTAGGTGGAATATAATGAAGGTTGTATTCTGGTTCTCATGGACTTGTTTTAATTTTCTTCAGCTTCAGCTTAAACTTGCATATAAGTAATTGATAGTCTGTTCCACATTCAGCTCCTAGTCTTGTTTTGAATGATGATACTGAGTTTCTGCATCGCCTCTTTTCATCCACAGATATAGTCGATTTGATTCCTATATATTCTATCTTGTAATGTCCATGTATATAGTTGCCGTTTATGTTGTAAAAAAAAGGTGTTTGCATTGAATAAGTCATTGGTTTTGCAAGATTCTGTCATGTAATATCCAGTGTCATTTCTATCACCAAGGCCATATTTTCCAACTACTGATGATTCTTCTTTGTTTCCAACTTTCGCATTCACAGTAATCATCAATACACCTCTATTGCATGTTTGGTCAATATCAGATTGCAGAAGTAAAAATCTTCAATTTCTTCATCTTTGGCTTTGGTGGTTGGTGCATAATTTTGAATAATAGTAGTATTAATTGGTCTTCCTTGTAGGCATATGGTATTATCCTATCACTGGCAACATTGTACTTCAAGATAGATCTTTTTTTAAAAAAATAAGTGTTTGTTATTGTGATTTGGGTGAATGTTTACAGAGAAAATTCATTTTTCATATAGCAATTCATGCATATTTTGTTTCATCACATTAACTGCAATTCTCCATAATATAGCAGTTTTCTTCTTACTTCCTCCCTGTAGTTCCCTCTTCCCTGTGTCCTTCTTTCCTATGCATTCCTGCCCCCTTAGCTATCTCTCTGCGTAAATACTGCTCTTCTGTTCTCCCATGATTAATCATTCTAAGGAGTGTATGTACCTGATGTAAATGTCGACCCTATATGCCTGTCTGTTGTGGGGTTGGAAGTCATGGGAGTGAGTTCAATTCCAGACCTGATGGGTAACTAGGGGCTGTAGTTTCAGGGGTCTAACCAAGCTCTATCAGATGAGTAAACCTGATCTTTTTTATTATTTTGAGTTTTATTCCACATCATTCTTCCACTCTATCCAGGATCTCCTGTACTGATCCCTTTCTAAGTGGTTGACAGTGGTAGCTGGGCACCATCTAGTTCTTCTGGTCTCATGGTCATGTAGGCTGAGGTTTGCATGGTCTTCTGATTCCTTTGACTAATTCTTTCCATGTGTCTTTGTTTTTCTTCATTCTTCTTTGCTATGGCCAAGGAGAGACCCATTGTTGCATCTAGATAGCCACTTGCGAGCTTTTAAGACTTCAGTCACTACTCACCAAAGTAGGATGTAGAAAAATGTTTTTGTGTAGTATATTATGCCAATTGAGCTTGATGTCCCCTGCAACCATGGTCCTGAGCCCACAGGGTGGTTCACTGTGTCTAAGTTATCATTACTTTGCCCCCTGTTAGTTCTACTTATATGGGCATTCTTACAGCACATACAAATACATATATAGAAATAGCATCAGCTAACATTATATATGGTTATGGGTATATTCCTTTTTGCCTAGACATACCTGATCATTCAGCCTGTCTACTCACCTATTTACCCATAGATTAATGTTTGTTATCATTGATAATACAATTATAAATGTAAAAGACTTTATCTTTGTTGTCTGTACCTCTTGTGCACCTCTCTGTGTCTTCATTTTCCTTAGTGTTATTATGTTGGTCACTCACTTTTAGTATATTGCTTTTCCCTTCACCCACATAAATACTTGTCTCTACCTATGTAGCAGTGTTCCCTCCCCTCCCCACCCATCCATCCCTGGTAACCAACAAAGAAAGTTTCCTTCCATATGTAAACCTTTCCTTGACTTTTTACAATAGTGGACGAATACAATATCTGTCCTTCTGTGATTGACTTATTTCAACTCAGCATAATGTCCTCCAAGTTCATCCACATTATATGGCATCTCACAGATTCTACATTATTCTTTAGTGTTGCATACTATTCTATTGTGTGTATGTACCATAGTTTGGTTATCCATTCTTTTGTTGATGGGCACTTAGGTTGTTTCCATCTCTTTGTTATTGTGAATACTGCTGTGATGAACATGGTTGTGCTTATATCTTTTCATGTCCTGGCTCTCACTTCTTTAGGATATATACCTACTAACAGGATTGCTGTATCAAATGGTATTTCTAATTCCAACTTTTTAAGGAGTTGCCATACTGCTTTCCACAGTGGTTGTATCATTTTACAGTCCCACCAGCAGTGTATAAGAGTCCCAATCTCTCCACATCCTCACCAGCATTTGTTATTTTCTGTGTTGTTGAACTTTGCTATCAATGCTAGGGTGAGATGGTATCTCACTGCTGTTTTAAATTGCATTTCTCTAATGGCTAATGATCGTGAACATTTCTTCATGTGTTTGTTGGCCACCTGAATATCTTATTTTGTGAAGTGTGCGTTTGTGTCTTCTGTCTATTTTTAAATTGGATTGTTTGTCTTTTTGATGTTGAGGTGTTGGAGTTTTCTATGAATTTTAGAGATAAGTCCCTTGTTGGATATATTGCTGCCAAATATTTTTTGCCCAATCTCTAGGTTCTCTTTTCACTCTTTTGGAGAAGTCTTTTGAAGCACATAAAAATTTAATTTTTAGAAGGTCCTAATCACCCATCAGCCACTCCTCGGAAGGAAGGTCGGGCAATCCTACTTCTGTAGTGATAACTGCCTCGGAAACCCAAGGAGGGGTCGCTATGAGTCAGGGCCGACTCGACGGCATATAACAACAACAACAACAATCACCTAGTTGATCTTTGGTTGTTTGCACATTTTGGGTTAAGCTTGATAGCATATTTATGACATAAATTTGGCCTACGTTTGCCCCTGTTTTTTCCTTGGAGATGTTTTATGTTTAAATCTTTGATTCATCTGGAGCTAGTTTTTGTGTGTGGTGTGAGGTATGGATCTTATTTCATTTTTTGCAAACAGATAACCAGTTTTGGCAGCACCATTTGTTAGAGAGACTACCTATTCCCCATTTAATGGATTTTGGCCCTTTGTCAAAGATCACCTCATCATAGGTCTTACAATTTTTGGAAGCTAGAAGTCTAAGTTCCAAGTGCCAGGCTCTAGGAGCTGGGTGAAAGCTCCTCAACCTTGGGCTTCAGTTCTGCCTCCTGCTCCCAGCCCACTGGGGCTAGAGGCTTCTCTTCACTCAGACAGCTACTGCCTGCTCAGGCTAATAAGCCCAAGGTTGACAAATAAAATGGCGCAGTCCTGATCTTACCAAACCACATGGCAGGCCATTAATTCAAGTCCATTGAAAGTTCCAGGGTTGGCAGAGCATGGCAGGCTGCTGAATAACAACACAGCTACATGGAGGGTTCAAGCATGCCATAAGCTACAGACCATTCCCAAAGCTGTTTCTTATATGCAGGAAGCAGACCACATACCCAAAGGCAGCTACTCAGCTGCTCTCAGTGGATTCCACCATGGAGTTGATTACCAGTCTCATCATGGGGAATGCTGCATCTAGCTGACCAGGCACTCAACCAGGCATAGCCAAGTTGACATTCAAACTTAACCACCACAGCCTTTTATTATGTTAAGAAATTCCCCTCTATTCCTATTTTTTTTTTTTTTTTTGTAAATCAGGAATGGGTGTTGGATTTTATCAAATGCCTTTTCTGCATTTATTGATATAATCGTGTAGTTCTTTTCCTTTATTTTACTTATATGATGGATTATGTTGATTGTTTTTCTAACGTTGAACCACCCTTGCATACATGGTATTAACCCTACTTGGTCATGATGTATGATTTTTTAATATATTGTTGGAGTCTATTGGCTAGGATTTTGTTGGAGAGTTTTGTGTTTATATTCATGAGGGACGTTGGTCTGTAATTTTCCTTTTTAGTGGTGTCTTTGCCTGGTTTGGGTATCTAGGCTATGCTTGCTTCAAAAAGTGAATTTGGAAGGATTCCATCCTTTTCTGTTCTGAGATAGTTTGAGTATGATTGGTGTCAGTTTTTCTCTGACTGTTTGGTAGAATTCTCTGGTGAAACTGTCTGGGCCAGGACTTTTTTTTTATTGGTAATTTTTTATGACCTGGTCAAATTTCTTCTTCTGTTATGGATTTGTTCAAACTTTTTACCTCAATCTATGTTAATTTAGGTCTATAGTGTGTTTCCAGAAATTGTCCATTTCTTCCAGATTTTTAAATTTGTTGGAGCACACTTCTTCATAGTATCCTTATATCTTTTTTATTTCTGTTGGTTCTGTGAGACATCACCCATTTCATTTCTTATTCATGTTATTTGCATCTTCTCAAATTTGATTAAGAAATTGAGTTTGGTTTTGGGTTTAATCTGCCACTCATTTTACCCATGCCATCTTACCTAAACATACAATCTAAGTAAAAATAGAGTGCTTATTATTGAAACCATTTGGAGACAAACCCCACACTCCTGCTGCCCTAAATTCCACTGGCTGGACTCATCTACCTACATCCAACCTGCTTTTCCTTGT
>NW_006922134.1:988048-992047 GCF_000298275.1 Orycteropus afer afer
GTTGATTTTGGCTCTTTCTCCTATTTTGATGTGTACATTTATTGTTGTAAATTGCCCTCTGATCACTGCCTTTGCTGTGTCCCAAAGATTTTGGTATGTTGTGTTTTCATTCTCATTTGAGTCAAGGGATTTTTAAATTTCATTTTTTGTTCCTTCTATTTCCCAGCAGTTTTAAGGAGGGTGTTATTCAGTTTTCCATGTGTTTGCTATTTTACCATTGATATCCTTAGTGTTGATTTTAATTTTATAGCATTGTGATAAGATTCTTTGCAGTTGATGCTTTGTAGTTACTGCTTTGCAGTATTTCAATGTTTTAAAATTTGTCAAGGCCTGCTTTGTAGCCCAACATACAGTTTATCCTGGACATTGTTCCATGTGTGCTGGAAAATAATGTATATTGTGGTATTGTTGGGTGAAGTGCTCTGTAGATGTCTATAAGGTCAAGTTGGTGGATTACATTGTTTACTTCCTCTGTGTCTATGTTGAGTTTCTTTTCTGTTCTATCTTTCAATGAAAGGGGTGTATTAAAGTCTCCTACTATTACTGTGGACTCATGTATTTGTCTTTTCAAGTCTGTTAAAGTCTCATTAATGTATTTTGGTGCTCTTTCATTGGGTGCAGTTAATCCTTTAGTCATTATATAATGCCCTTACTTGTCTTTTATGGTAGTTTTTGTCTTAAAGCCAATTTTATCAGAAATTAATATTGCCACTCTTGCTCTTTTTGATTGCCATTTGCTTGACGTATCTTTTTCCAACCTTTGATTTTTAGTCCATTTTAGTCTTTATTTCTAAGGTGTGTCTTTGTAGACAGTCTACTGATGGGTCTTTTTTTTTTTTTTTTTTTTTAATCCAGTCTGTAATCCTCTGTCTCTTGAGTGGTGCATTTAATCCATTTATATTCAGTGTAATTATTGACAAGTATGAATTTTTTGCTGTCATTTTGTTATGAGTTTTTTCATGGTGTGGCCGATTTCTTTGTTCCATATAATTTTCTGTGCTGAGCTCATTTTGTTTATGATTATTCTTTTCATTTCCTTCATTGCTATTTTTTTTTTTTTTAGTATTTGCTAAATATTTGTGCTTGTGCTCTTTTTAAATTTGTATTCGAAGGTTTATTATTTTTCCTTGAAGTTACCCTGTGATTTATAATTTTCTTCTCAAGTTTAAGACAGTTTGTTTTAATCTCACAATTGTCTCAATTTCTCACCATTTAGAAGCTCTGTTCCTACAGTATTATTCCCTCTTTTTGGTTTGTAGTTGTCCTCATTTAGCAATTGATGTCTCTAGTTTACTGTTTACAATCTTGTAAGTTTATTTTACTTTGGAGACTTCTATATCCAAAGATGATTTCTGGGTTATGCCATCATGTGTGTTAATCATTGGTTGTTTGCTGTGGTTGGTTTTCTGTCCAAAGGACTTCCTTTAGCATCTCTTGTAAGGTTGGTCTGCTTTTAACAAATTCCCTTAATTTCTGCTTATCTGGAAATGTCCTAATTTCACCTTCATGTTTGAGGGACCATTTTGCTGGGTCTATAATTCTTGGTAGGATTTTTTTTTTTTTCTTTCAGAGTTTTATATAAATCATCTCACTGGCTTCTTGCCTGTATGGTTTCTGCCAAGACATCAGAGCTTAGTCTTATTGGTTGCTCCTGTAGGTAACTTTTAGTTTTTCCCATGCTGCTTTCAGGATTCTTTCTTTGTCTTTGGTTTTGGTGAGTTTGATGATGATACATCTTGGTGATTTTCTTTTGGGGTCTATCATGTGTGGGGTTAATTGGACTTCTTGAATGGTTATATTCTCATCTTTCATCATACTAGGGAAATTCTCTTCCAACAAATCTTTGACAATTTTCTCTGTGGTTTTATTTGTGTCTTCCTGGTCTGGAATTTCGATTACACTTAAGTTATTCCCCTTCATGGTATCCCATATGAATCTTAGGCTTTCTTCATTTTGTTTTCATCTTTTTTCTGATTGCTTCCTTACCAAAGAAGTGTTGAGGTATTTATCTTAGATCTCACTAATTCTGTCTTCCATTGATTCGATTCTACTCCTTTGTCCATTCAATGTTTTATCTATTTCTGAAATGTTAGTATTAATTTTCTGGATTTCAATTTGTAGATTTTGTATCATTTCTAATTTTTTTTTGTCAGTTTGTTCTTGTATTGTTTTACTAAATTGTTCTAGAGTTTTGTCTGTGTTTTCCTTAATTTTGTTAGTGTTTTCCTTGATTTGTCTTTCAATCCATTGAAGATATCTCAGTATAATTTTTTTTTTTTTTTTTTTTTGAATTCCTTATCAGAGAGTTCCAACTAATTTCTTCCTCAGGGATGTTTTCTGGGTCTGTATCTTGGTCCCTTGTTTGTACTACTTTATCTTACTTCTTTGTGTGGACTTTGATGGTCTGTTGTCTCTGGGACATTGTGATGTCATTGTATTTATATTTAATTGGTGATTGTATGTTGGTGTGATTCACCCAAGATTTTTTCTTTCTTTTTTTGTTTTGATATAACAGGGTAGGTCCTCCTCTGTTCACTGGTTGGCAGCACTTATGCACTCACCACCTATCTCATGGTGGGTGTGATACAGAATGAGAATGAATGCACAGACCTTTGTTAGCTGTGCATAAAGAGCAGTTAAGGGTGAGTTCGGCTGGTATTGGCAGTTGTCTATCATTGGTCAATTGGTGAAGAAGCAAGTGGTGGCCCTTACTCAGTAGGTGGGGCTGCAGGAGGTGCAGGTATGTTTGGGTCATATGGTCATATGTCTCCATCTCAGAAAAAAATAATTTGCCAAGAAAATAAAAAGAAGAGGACAAAAAACACACACTACATAAACAAACAGGAACAAGCCCCCTCCCCCAAAAGGAAATGCAATAATTGAGAAGAAATATTTTAAGTAATACTTTAAAAAGACAAAAGAAATATAAATAGAAAAAGAGAAAAAATACCCAAAATATCTGGGGAGGGAGGCATCAGAGGAAACAGCAAGAGTAAAGGAATAACCAAGAAAAAATGGGAAAATTGCAAAAAGAAAAACAAAGAATGGGAAAACCAAAAGAAAGAAAAAGAGATGGGAACCAGGAAAAGGGAAGAAAAAAGTAAAAATCAAGAACCCAGGAGCAGAAAAAGAAAGAAAAATAAATAAATAAATAGAAAGAAAAAAAGAATAATTTAAAAACAAGCAAAAAGAAAACTGGTGTGGGGGCAGGGCAGGGCACCCAGGCTCTGTCAGGGCACACACACTGGGATGGAATTCTTCCCTATCCAGAAGGTGGGTGGAGATGAGGAACGTCCACACCTCTGTTCACCAAGAGGGTTGTCTTGGTTACTTCTGTGCTGCTTTAACAGAAAACATCACAAATGGGATGGCTTTAACTAACAGGAATTTATTCTCTTACAGTTTGGAGGCTGTAAGTGCAAGTTCAAAGTACCAGGCTCTAGGGGCCAGGTGAAAGCCCCTCAACCTTGGGTTTCAGCTTTACCTCTTGCTCCTGGTCCACTGAAGCTAGAGGCTTTTCTTCACTCAGACAGCTGCTGGCTACTGAGGCTGACAAACCCAGGGTTGACAGTAAGAAAGTACAGTCCAAATGTTACCAAACAACATGGCAGGCCACTAATTCAAGCCTGTTGAAAGTCCAAAGATCGGCAGACAAAGACAGGCTGCTGAACAATGACTTGGCTACATGGATGCCTTGAGTCGGGTTCAAGCATGCCATAAACAAGAGACCATTCTCAATGCTACTTTTTATATATGGGAAGCAGACCTCATCTCTAAAGCAGTTACTCAGCTGCTTGTGGTAGATTCCACCATGGAGTTGATTATCAGTTTCATCATGGGGACTAACTACCACCAGCCGCCCAGCTACTCAACCAGGCCCAGCCAAGTTGATGTTGTTGTTGTTGTTGTTAAGTGCTGTCGAGTCATTTCCGACTCATAGCGACCCCATGCACAGCAGAACGAAACACTGCCCGATCCAGCGCCAGCCCCACAATCCCT
>NW_006922134.1:995402-1004097 GCF_000298275.1 Orycteropus afer afer
TCTACATGTCACCACAGTAGGACAAACCGACAGACAAGTTTGTCTTGCTGTTGGAGACCTCTCGTATCACCCCCACCTGGGTCCCTGTGGCTGACTATTTCTCTGTCTGGCTTCCTGGCTTTTAATCCCCTTTCTCCTGCTCTTCTGGCCTGCTTTGGGCGTCCCTGAGTTGTCTCTCCTCACCTGTATCCCTGGGGCTGACTGCTTTTCTGTCCGGGTTCCTGGCTTTTATCCCCTTTCTCCTGCTTTCCCATCTGCTGCTCTGGGTGGGCCTGAGTTTCCTCTCCTCACCTAATCTCTTCGGCTGATTGCTCTTCTCTCTGCCTTCCTGGCTTGTAATCCCCTTTCTCCTGCTCTTCCTGCCTGCTGCTTTGGGCATTCCTCAGTTGTCTCTCCTCACCTGTATCACTGGGGCTGACTGCTCTTCTGTCCGGGTTCCTGCCTTTTAATCCCCTTTCTCCTGCTCTTCCGGCCTGCTGCTTTGGGCATCCCTGAGTTATCTCTCCTAACCTGTAACCCTGGATCTGACTCACACAACCTTAATTACCACAAGGGTATAAGAGTAACAAGGGGAATACCACACCTTTCCAGTTGTCAGCCTCCAGTGTGGTTGTCTTATGCTGCCCTTGGCAAACGTAGCCTATTCTTAGGTCACTGGGATGAGAATGCCACTTTTAGATATCCAAAATGGCTGCACTGCTTGCAAATATTCAAAATGGCTGCACCCTCAGAACAGCTGCAAGTCCACACTTTAGTTTGTCTCCTTATTTGCCAATTTCCTTTCTAATCATCTGCACCAGTGCAGTTGTCCATGCAGTCCTTGGTGAGCAGGGCTGATTCTTAGGTTGTTGCCCCAGTCCTAACACCACTTGTAAAAATTCAAACTGGCTGTGTTGCCACTATGGTCTACAGTCCACATTTCTTTTGTCTCCTTATTCAAAGTTTTCATTCAGGTCCTTCTACTAGTTTGTATTTAATCCACTACTTTTTCCCTCCTTCCAAAACTCTGGGTTCTAGAATTATTTTCTGTATCTGTGTCAATTGGTTTCTTGTTTCTTTGTTGAACAGGGTCTGTGTAGCTTATGTACCTAGTCTGCCATCATGTCAGAAGTCCCTTCAGGATAGAGCTTGAAATGTTCTTTTTTTTTTTTTTCATTTCCAGACTAATTTATTTCTCCAAGTCCTAAACTTTCTGTGAGCAGCCTGAATGGAGATCTAGCTTCTTCAACTTCAAACTCAAACTCAAAGTACTGTGGGTTGAAGTAGTGGATGCAGACATAACATATTCACTGCCACTGCTAAAGCTCTTGCCATCAGGGTGGAAAGCGACACTGTTGATAGATCCAAAGTGACCCTTGACTCTTCCAAACTCTTCTTCAGAGGCTAAGTGGAAGAACCTGGCTTCAAATTTTCCAATTTTGGTGGAGGTTGTGGTTACATCTATGGCTTCTTGTCTACCACCTAGCACCACTTGTTCATAGTTGGGAGAAAGGGCAGCTGAGTTGATGGGACATTCTGTTTGGAAAGTCTTCTGGTGTTTGAGGGTGGTGGAGTTAAAGAGCTTGGATGTGTTGTCCTTCAATGAGGGGACAAACGTGGTCATGTACTTGGATAACTGGATGTTATTGATCTGCTGGGAGTGCTCCTTAACATTCACCAATACCTCTCCAGACTTGGCACTATACTGGTTGAGTTCTCCACTCTCGTGGCCTGAGATGATGCACTCTCCCAGGGGCCCCCAAACAGCACAGGTGACCTTGGAGTCGCTGCACAGGATCTTCATGTAAGGCTCATTGTTGTTGACCTATCTTGGGTCTGGCGGGTCAAAGAAGACCACAAAGCACTGGTAGCCCATCTGCTTTTCTGTGGAGAACATGATGATGTTGCCCTCAAAGGCAAAGCCACAGGTCTGGACAGCTGAGTTGGCCTTGAGTAGGGCCAGCTGCTCCCCTCTTTCACAATCCCAGTGACAAGAGTTGTTATCAGCTGAGTCTGAGGACGTGCTTGGTGTCCCAGTTGGTGTCCACACACCATACAGCTCCTGTGTGGCCCATGTAGGTGCCCAGACTCTCCCCATTCATGGAGTACCATACATTGACGATAGGGTCTTTGGCCATGGTGAAGAAGGGGTCCCTTTCACGGTTGTATTTGATCTGCATAATGGACCACTAATGGCCATGCAGCAGGGTAGGCTTCATGCTGGTGGTGACGTGAAGAGAACAGAGGCTTGAGCAGGACTGGAAGAGTGAAATGTTCTTTTTGATGATGAGTATGATGCCTTCTTCTTCAATTTGTCATTCCCAGAACGCAAGGAAGGCCTGGGATATTGGTCGTTATGTGGCCCATTTCATTTTTGAGAATTTGCAATTTTCATAGATTCATACTTTGTACATTCCATGTTCCAATTATTAATGGATATTTGCAGCTGTTTCTTCTCATTTTGAGCTGTACTACACAATTGAAGTTCCCAAAAGCTTTACTCCTTCCATTTCATTAAGGTCAACTCTACTTTACGAAGGCAGATCTTCCCTAGTTGTATTCTGAGTGCCTTCCAACCTGAGGGGTTCATCTTCTGGTACTATGTCAAACAATGTTTCCCTGCTATTCATAAGATTTTCAGTGGCCATCTTTTTTTCAGAAGTGGACCTGGCCATGTCCCTCTTCCTACTGGTGCAGTGAGTTGCTTTATGGCTCTTCTAGCCATGGTTTTGTGATTCCCATCAGATGACAAGGTGGAACTATGTAAATATGAGGTGCTTGTGGCCCACCAGGAAGACTGGATAGATTGTTAGTAATGTAAATAAGGTACATGGCACCTATGTGGGATAGCGACCCCTCCTTTGGTTTCTGAGGCAGTATCACTACTGAAGTAGATTGCCCATTCTTTCTTCTGAGGAGTGGCTGGTGGGTTTGAACTACCAGACTTCTGGTCAGCAGTCAAATGCCTTAGGCATTACACCACCAGAGCTCCCTGGAAATAAGAAATGGAAACCTAATGTGGGGATTGGTCAGTTTTGTCCTTCTGCTGAACTTAAAATGAGCCCTTGCAGAATAGAAGGTGGCATTTCAGTACCATTAAGACAGAGAAGAACCAAGAGTGGAGAATGTCCTTAGACCTGAGATCCCTGGGCTGAGATGGCAGCAGAGAGATGGCAGAAAGACAGCTGCAGCAGAACTGAGAGACCAACATGACAGTGAATGGTAGGCTTGCCAACCCATGGTGTAAGAAGGCTGAGTGCCCTTGGGAAGGAAGCTTACTGTTGGAGTGGGTTGCACCTAGATGCACCTATTGGCAGAGTTAAAAGAGCTTTGAAACACTTGCTTGAGTATGATGGAGGCCAGGCCAAGAGGCTGAGGATCAAACAGAGGTCTGCTTGTGGGCATGGCAGAGGGGAGGCTGTCCTGATCACAGAATTGTATCCTGAGTGTTCCTGTACCTGAATTGTAACCTGTTGCTTACTTAAAACCCCCATAATTTCGAGTATTGCCTATGAGTTCTTTGTGGCCATTGCAACAAATTATTGAAACTAGCAGAGAAGCAGAAAGTGCTGTGAGAGGGACAGTTGGTGTCAGAAATGGTAGAATGTTTGGAGGGTGGTGGCATGTCTGACTTTTGCCTCGTAGGAATCCGCCTTGAGTTGTTGCTGCTGATCCTTTTCTCTCCCCATTGTGAAGTTAGAGGAGGTCAGAGGATGTTGCCCCCATGCCCTTTATGCACTCATCTGTCTTAGTCTGGAAGCTCTGTTGAAACTTGTCTACCATAGATAATTCTGCTTATATTTGAAATACCAGTGGCATAGCTTCAAGCATCATAGTAACACAAAAGCTACCACAGCATTACAAACTGACGGACGAGTGACAAGAGAAATCTTATAGGAAAAATAAATTATTCCATCAAAAGTCAGATTCTGCATAACTGCAAATTCTCATGGAATCCAGATTTTCTGGAGCCATTAAGGCTGGATGCATTCCTGAAACTATTGCCCTGAAATAATCTTCAGGCCTTAAACCTTAAACAAAATAATCCTTTGACAATTTTTTAAAATGAAACAATTGTTGTTGTTATGTGCCATCAAGTCGTCTCTGACTCATAGCAACCCCTCCCCCTTGGGTTTCCAAGGTGGTATCACTACGGAAGTAGATTGCGCAATCTTCCTTCCGAGGAGTGGCTGGTGGGTTTGAACCACCAACCTTCTGGTTAGCAGTCAAGTGCCTTAGACACTACACCACCAGAGCTCCCAGAAAATGAAACAATAGTTTAGCTTAACTAGTAAAGAACATCTACCTTGAACATTGTGGTCTTTTAAGATATGAGATCATATATGAGATCAATGGGATCCAATTGACAACCCACTCACTGCTGCTGAGTTGGTTAAACTCATAGAGAACCCTCGTGGTGTTTCCAAGGTGGTATCTCTATGGAAGTAGATTGCCCAGTCTTCCTTCTGAGGAGTGGCTTGTGGTTTGAATCGCCAGCCTTCTGGTTAGCAGTCAAATTCCTTAGGCACTACACTACCAGAACTCCCTCCATGGACAACAGCAATAGGAAAGATCAGGTAGGAACCTTAGGGAGCAGTGAGTTTATGTTAATGGAAAAGGAACAACTCAGAGAAGAAGGGTGAGAATGGTCACACAACTTGAAGACTGTAATCAATGTCACTGAATTGTACATGTAGAAAGTGTTGAATGGATACATGTTGTGCTGTGCAGCAACAACAACAAAAAAAAACTAAAAAAAGATACAAATATGAGAAAAAAGTCAGGTTCTATATCTTATAGTCAACGGTTTATTAGTTCATTTTAATTTCTTAGTGCTGCTATAACAGAAATACCATAAGTAGGTGATTTTAAAGAACAGAAATTTATTTTCTCATAGTTTAAGAAGCTAAAAGTTCAAATATAGGACGCTGGCTCTAAGGGAAGGCACCTCTCTGTCCACTCTGGGGGAAAATTATTATCTCAACTTCTCTAGCCCCAGGGTTCTTCAGTTCCTCGGAAATCTCCACATGACATCTATCTTTCCCCCATTTGTACTTGCTTCTCTCTGTCTAATCTGTTCTTTTTATATCTCAAAAGTCATTTCATTTAAGACACACCCTACACTGATATGGCCTCATTAAATAATAAAGAAAACCCTATTTCCAAATGGAGTACATTTCACAAGCATGTTGTTGTTGTTAGGTGTCTTGGAGTCAGTTCAGACTCACAGGGACCCCATGTGGCACAGAAATGCCCCATACAGTTTTCTTGGCTGTAATCTTTATGGCTAGGAGCCTTTGTGGCTGCTAACCAAAACTACCAGTTGTTCTGTGGGAAAGAGATGTGCCACTCTGCTTCAGTAAAGATTACAGCCTTGGCAACTCTATGGGGCAGTTCTATTCTGCCCTGTAGGGTCTCTATAAGTCAGAATCGACTCAACAACAATGGGAAATCTTTTTAGAAGCAGATCACAGGGTCTTTCTGTTGAAGAGCAGCTGGATGAGTTCACACAGCCAACCTTTATGGTAGGGTCCAAAAGCTTAACTGCTGTGCTACCAGGGCTAGGGAGACACAATTCAATCCATAACAGTAGGCATTTGAAGTCATTCTGTAGAGCCTTACCATTGCCTATAAGTTTCTCTATACTTTAAGGAGCTCTGGTGGCACAGTGCCTAAGGCATTTGACTGCTAACCAGAAGGTTGGAGGTTCAAACCCACCAGTCATTCTGCAGAAGGAAGAGTTGACAATCTGCTTCCATAAAGATTTACTGCCTTGGAAACCTAAAGGGGGTCACTATGAGTCAGAATCAATTAGATGGCAGCGAGTTTGGCTTTTTTTTTTTCAATATACTTTATTGATCTCCTCCTAGTCTCCCCTTAACTCTACTCTCAGACTCTTGAAATTGCTTCCCTGTACCTTCATCATGTCTAGAAAAGAGCCTTTACATTTATTTCCCCCCCTGTCTGGAACACTCTACCTCAGACTTTGGTATAGTGGTTCCTTCTCATCCACTTAGACTTAAGCTCAAAAGTCACCTTCTGAGAGAGGTCTTCCCTGACTACCTAATCAAAAGTAGCATTCTCCTGCCTGACAACACATCACCACTCATCACTACCTCAAATTGTATTGATTATGCATCACTGGTTCATTACCTGTCTTTTCCCTTTAAAGTATAAGGTCTGTGAAAGCAAGAGCGTTTGTATTGTCATCCTCCCTACCAAGAGCAGAGCCTAGCCACTCAGTGAGTGTTTGTTGACCAAATGGTCCAATATGTGTGAGTGAAACATTGAGAAAGATTATTTGACATTGAGAGTTCCTGGGAAGCCAGAACTCGGGAAAGACTAAATTTTTCCATATTTAGTGAGTTCCATGTTCTGTACGTAAATAAGTTTAACAAATTTCTTTATTGAGGGACTGACAACTTATATGGTTTGCCTATGTGAATAACATGTGCAGCTATTCCCCAAATATACTTGATCCAGAACCCATTCTTCATGACATGCCTTTAACTTTTATGATTCTAAGTCCAGTTTAATGCCAACATTACCCTATAGAACAACTTCAGATATTCAAAATATTTCTCCTTAGCACTAATCACTATTTAACATATTTTAATTATTTATCTTATTTGGCTGATTCCAGCACACAAGAATGTAAATGCCATGAGAACAGAGGTTTTTGTTTTATTTGCTATCATGTCCCCAGTACCTAGAAAAGTGCCTGGGACATAGTAGGAACTCAATAAAATATTTGTTGAAAGAATGAATGAATGAGCAAATGGACAAATGATTTTTGTTCTGTCCATAAGTCTTCAGCAAAGACACAAATTTTGGTACAAGTTAATTATACCTAATTCTGATTCATAGATTAATATTTCTGGGCTATTTATGTAATGCTCTCAGGGCTGGTTTTCCCAGTTATTTTTTTCTGGATGGGTAAGTTGAAAGAGTTAAGAAAAGGAGTTGAGGGCCTTGTGTTCTGATCCTACTCTGTTGGTGATAATAATAACCAACATTTCTATTATAATTTTCTTTAGAAAGTTATTGCATTTTGTTCACAAAATATCCTATGAAGCAGGTGTCACTACATCATTTTCAGGTAGATAAACAGGCTTAGAGATACTCTCCCAATATCATTCAGGTGGCAGAGCTTTGTTTCAAACCTTGGTCTTATCGTGTCAAAGCCACCTGGCTGCCTCCGAGCTGGTTGTGTGTGTTAGAGAAGCTACTTCACCTTCTTGGGCCTCAGTTCCCAGGAAAATGCCTGAATAATCTCTTAGATTCTTTACAATTTTAAATTTTATGATTCCATAGGAAGCAGTGAGTTTCTGTTTATGGTGGTGGAAGATTGGCAACAATGATGGCAGCACAACCTGATTAATATACTTGATATCACTAAACTGTACACCTGAAAAATGTTAAATTGGAAAATGCTGTGTTATATATATATTTAAAACAATAAAAAAATTCTATGACTCCATGAGCCTTTTATTCTCCATCATCTATTAAAAAAAAATTGCTATTGCTTTAAACAGTATTAAAACAAAGAGATTTTGCTTCTACTTGTAATTGTAAGTAGCCGTCTTTCAAAATCTGGTTCAAGTGCTTAAAATTTAAATGTTATGAATGTTTTTCCTTTTTTGAAGTGATGTGTAGAAACTTCCCATTGCTGTCCAGTCAATACTGACTCATAGTGACCTTACAGGACAGAGGGGAATTGCCAAGGCTATTCAGGTTTCCAAGGCTGTAATCTTCACAGATGCAAACCACAGCATCTTTCTCCTGCGGAATCACTGGTGGGACCAAACTGCCAACATTTCAGTTGGCAGCTGAGTGCTTAACCACTGCATCACCAGGGTTTTTTTTTACCTAGAAACCTAAGGCCTTGAAAAGGAATGTATTGCTTTTGTTAAGCATAGTACCCTCAGAAATATCTTGTTTAAAAAATAATTTTAATGCAATGAGAAGTTTTTCTCTGAGCATATTTTAAAACAAAAGATACAGGAAGATTAGGGCAGTGAAACTATAGTGTGATATTATGCATTTGGCAAAACCTATAGGACTGTACAATTAAACAGGCAACCCCAATGTAAACTATTGACTTTAGTTAATAATAATGTATTAATATCAGTGTATCTGTTGTAACAAATATACCACAGGAATGCAAGAGTTGATAATAGGGAACAGTTGTGCAGGGACGAGGATAGCCTATGGGAAGTCTGTACTTTCTACATAATTATTCTGTAAACTTAAAATTGCTCTAAAACTAGTCTATTTAAAAACGGGAGGGGGCAGATATAAGAGGAAATATAGCAACTTTTCTAGAAATGAAGCCATTTAGAGCAGAATGAAAATAAGTAAATATGAAATATCTGATCACCATTAACTTGTTGCCGTCAAGTCATTTTTGACTCAGAGGGACCCTACAGGACAGAGCAGAACTGCACCAAAGGGTTTCCAAGGATGCAGTTGTTTTTTTTTTTTTTTAAATTATGATTTGGCTGAAAATTGACAGAGCAAATTCACTTTCCATACAGCAGTTCACATATACTTTGTCTCATGACATTGACCACAATTCACCACAATGCAACAGTTCCCCTCCCACTTCCTCCTGACAGTCACCTCTTCTCTGTGTCCACCCCTCCATGCACCGCCCCCACCCCTGCCGAGCTGTCTCCCTGTGCATAAACAGCCCTTTTTCTCCCATGATTGTTCT
>NW_006922134.1:1006865-1094878 GCF_000298275.1 Orycteropus afer afer
AAGGATGCAGGTTTTTTTTTTTTTTTAGAGAAGCAGAGTGCCACATCATTCTCCTGAAGAAGCCACTGTGACACTGGGGCGCCTTTGATCACCGTGTATTTAAATAAATAAACCTTTCCAAAAATAACAGGAGCTCTGGTGGCATAATGGTTAAAGCATTTGGCTGCTAACCAGAAGACTGGTGGTTCAAATCCACCAGCTGCTAGATGGGAGAAAGATGAGGCAGTCTGCTTTTGTAAAGTTTTATAGCCTTGGAAACCCTATGAAACAGTTCTGCTCTGCCCTATTGGCTTGGGACTTGATGGCAGTGTGTTTGTTTTGTTTTCCTCCAAAAATGCAATGGAAGATTTGGTGTTCGGTTTACTATTTACTTGGTAATTGACCTTGTATCCAAAACATTTGGATTATTCATTTATCCTTGTCTGTTTAAAAAGGTGATTAAGCTGCTGTTGTGCATATAGCCATGAGAGCAAGTTGTGTTCCTTCTTGATAGGACACTTTGTTTTGTCTCAAACTTTTATTTATGGCCTTATAAAAGTTATCCAAAGAGCTCTGGTGGTATAGTGGGTAAGCCATTTGGCTGCTAACCAGAATGCCGGTGGTTCAAACCCACTAGCTGCTCTGCAGGAGGAAGGTGAGGTAATCCACTTCCATAAAGATTTACAGCCTTGGAAACCCGATAGGCGTCAATATGAGTTGGAATCATTTGATCACAGTGTTTTGTTTTTTTTTTTTTTTAAAGTAACTTATTTGTGATGTCACATGAAGTAGCTACAGAGAAAAACCTGTATTTAAACATTCTTCTTTTGTTTTTATTTTGCAAAAAAGTACAGTCAATTCACACGGGTCAAAAAAACTCCAAAAACATGCAAAATATTTTTGTATGTACCTACATTCCATTTTCAGAAATCTTAAAAAAAGAAAAAATCCCCAAACAAGAGTACCTGGTTTGAAAATTTAACATTATAAAAGCTAGATTCCTAACATGAACACTGCAGATACAAGTCACTCAGTTGCAAAAAGTTAATGTTTATAAATGATAAATAAATGTCAACAATGAGGAAATAAGAATTGTAGATCCAAAGCTACTCTCCTCGATGAACAATTAAAGTGTTTGGTGTTGCAAGACATTGATGATGTTAACTTGAAATAGATAACAACCTTCATCCCAACACTAAGCAAGACTATGACAACTAGTGAACCACACCCAAAATTACCTCTTTTTCTTGCTACCTTTAAAATGTTTTTTGTTTGTTTTATGTTTTGTTAAATAAGAGTCTCCCAGAATCTATACTATCTGTGAGATGTAAAAAAAGTTATTTCAGTCATGTTTATTGTGAAGTTCTCCTTTGAGATATTTCACTTTTCTTTTATGATCGTGTGTGTGTGTGTATGTGTGTGTGTAAACTTTTAAAGAAATTTTTAAAACTTAGCTCTAAGAATTTTTTTTTCTTTTCTTGAGACCAGTCCCTGATAATTTAATAGGTTTGTTGTTGTTGAGAATGCCTGTTTAGAGGCTTTCTGTACAGTCAACAACTTTCTTGTTTCTATATATTTGAACTTTCCAAAAATAACAGAATATGCCCAGGTACTTGTTTGCACTCCTGAAAAGTCTCCAGGTATTCCCAGAAGGTTTTTTCTGCCTGGTCCTTTTTATTCACTTTCTCACTGCACCAAAGTAGAGAAAGGCCCTGTAAGAACATGTTGGGTCCTTCTCTGCTCCCTGAGGGAGGATGGTGATTTCACCCTTGGAAACAAACCTGGGCCTTCTTCTAGGAACTCAGCTAGCTAAGAGGAAGACACAGTCTACTTCTGGCAACCCCATGGAAGCCTCAATCCTCAGAAGAAAAGTTCTAAATGCATTCCCAGACAACATTTTCAAATGTGCAAAGAGAAAATCCAAGACAGGAGTGAGGAGAGAATAGCAGTGTGTTGGACTAATGCCAAACTATTATGGTCAAGAGTGAGAAACATTCACTCAAACTGCCTGCTTCAACCCCATTTTCAATGAGCTTAATAAAGTGCTCCCTAAAAAGGAAAAGAATGATGCCATTTCCAGTCTCAGAAATTAAGCATCTCTTTTTATCACCAACAGGTTTAAAATGCTTACCTAACTCAGAACGTATGACTAATATTATAAAGATGTTTGAAGACCCAAGCCTACTTCAATACTTAAACACTTGCTAAATCAACTCAGCTCATCCATTTTCAAAATATTGGGAAAGATGGCAAATAAGTAAATAGCCATCCATTGTTTCCTTCCATCATTCAACACAACTGTACATAATAGGTATGCTGCATTCAAAGAAAGCCATGAGAAGGATGCAAAGCTAAGATGGGAGGGCTTCCTGTCAGCCCACCCATGCTTACCAAGACTGGTAGGAAGTGAGGCTTCTCTTTTTTCCCCAGAGTATGGGTCTGTTCTCAATGCCCTGTGCTATTCTGATTTACACAGTGTCTCTCCTTCTTCACAGGCTACCAAGTCTATTGGGGAGCAGAGGAGGGGGAGGTACTGTAGAAAACTTCCTAAGTAAGCATTCTCAGGGTGGGGATGAAATCCATGCAGAACTGGACACTCATGCTAACGAAAGTCTTAAAGTAAAAACAAAGGGCAAGCACAACCTGTAGTCTTTTTGAAGTCTTCTCTCAAACAGTGCAAAGCAAAGTGCTGAAAAACCAATTCCACTTTCCCACTACAATTCAAAAAGGAGCTAAGTCTACTACTACTAAACATTTTGATCAAAAAACTCAATAGAAGAAGCCTGACCAAAAGGTAGAAAAATGTAGAACAGGATTTCAAATTCTCACAGAATCCAGACTTTCTGGAGACACAAAGGCTGGATGAATTCCCAAAACTAAATTGCCCTAAAATAATCTCTTAAAACTTTAAACTAAATATATCCCTTGCAGTCTTCTTAAAACCAAACAATTGTTTAGCTTAACTAGTAAAGAATGCCTGCCTTCAGCATTGTGTTCTTTTAAGATCTATTTATATGGGTCCAAATTGACAAAAGCAACTTGGAAGATTAGATAGGAACCTTACAAGGCAGTAAGTTTATGTTAAAGGGGAGGAACAACTCAGAAAAGGAAGGTGAGAGTGGTTGTACAACTCAAAGAATGTAATCAATGTCACTGAATTGTATATGTTAAAAAAAAAAAAAAGAGCTAAGCCTTGTGGGGACATTGGATGTTTGAAACTGTAAGGGGGCTGCTGAAGAGCCTGTCCTTTTGCGGTTGGCTGCAATGTAAGCCAGAGTCTTTTATACCCCTTCCGATCATCCTGTGTTTCTCAGAAAACGGCAGTTCACCATCCTCAACCCTCAATTCTCTTTGGATATCCAGGCTCCCTATAGAATGTTGCAAGTCTGTCCACTTGAAAGCCTAAAGGCTGATGTGCAGAGGTAGCTCTAGGACGCTAGTAATGGAATAACACTTCCTTTTTTGGTGAGGAAAGCCCAATCAGTCTTAGCTAACAAGCTCTCAGCTCTGGTTCTAAAAATACCCAGCAGTGAGTATGGTTTGGCACTTCTCTTGTTTGCCAGAGGAGCTCTAAAGGACTCACAAATGCTTCAAATTCTCAGTACCTTGGGTTCGCCAATGGTATGAGTTCTGTTGCTACCCTGGTGACCTCGGGGAATTGTATCGCTTTCGGAAAGTTCGCTTTTTGTTCTTCACTTTTGAGTTCTTAGAATTCTGTCCTAAGCATTTAAAGTACAATTCTAGTCTTGGATTAATTACTAAGTTGGTTTAGAATCTTCATTTGGCATCTAGTCTGAACTATGTAAATACATGATCTGTGTACAGAAGAAATGACTAAAATTATACTTCAAAAGGTTCTCAGTCACTTCCTACTTTCCCTCTTTTCCCCCAAAAGAAACATCAGCCTCCAGGAATTCTTTGTTGCCAGTAGCAGGAACAGCTCCCAGGCCTTGTTGGCACCAGATGCCCCGGCCCTACAGGTTGATGGCATGTGCATGCTTCTTGCACAGGGGCTTGTCCTTCTTGGAGTAGAATGGCTGCCCCTCCAAGTTCACATGGCAGACCTGGGTAAGAACAGATTGATGTGAGATGGCCATGCAGCCCTTGACTGCTCAAAAGAGAATGTGGGAGGAGGGGTGAGAGGGGTTCAGTCACCCTGAAGAAATAACCACCTGCTTCTCCCCACTACAAGTTCTTAACAACTGGGGCAGAATAGATGGTTTTAACTATATAAAAATAAAGACATCTGAAGAGGAAGATGGAATAAAACTAAAATGAAAAGGAATTCAATGGAATGGGGCAAATATACACAATGAAGATGGCCAATTGATGCTATTCAAAATTTGTAAGGAATCAATATAAGTTCATAAGATGATACCCACAGAGATGATTAACACCTAAAGAAATACCACTGGTAAGCTAACAAACACATTAGGAAATATTATCCTTACTAATAATTAAAGAAAAAGAAATGAAAACCTCTGTGAGATACCACTTCTTTTTTCCAATTATTATCTAGTTAATTCTGACTCATGGTGGCCCCATGTGTGTCAGAGTAGAACTGTGCTCCATGATGCTTTTAATGGCTGATTTTTCAGAAGTTGATCTCCAGGCCTTTTTTCAGAGGCACCTCTGGGTGGATTCTTTGTTGTTGTTGTTGTTATGTGCCGTCGAGTCGGCCCCGACTCATAGCAACTCCTCCTTGGGTTTCCGAGGCATCTATTAATCTAGCAAAGTATTTATTTTATTATTTACTTATTTGCTCATTTATTATTTATTTTTAACCTTACATGATTTTAAGCTATCACAAAAAGTGAGGGGAAAAGTAATCAATCAAAAGCTAGTAATGCCAAAAGGGCATTAGGCTTCCTTGTACACTGCTGGGGATATCATGAATGTGCTCAGCCTTCTGTACAGGTTTGTGACAACACTTAACAGGAGTCATAAAGATGTGCCTAACCTGTAACCCAGTAATGTCACTCTGGAAAATTGTATCTGCAGAAATAATTCAACAGACCAGGAAAGCAACAATTCAAAACTAAAAACAACTCAGTGGCTAAGGGATTCAGCTGCTAACCAAATGGTTGGTGCTTCAAACCCACCAGCTGCTCTGTGGGAGAAAGATGAGGCAGTCTACTTCTATGAAGATTCACAGCCTTGGAAACCCTACGGGAGAGTTCTACTCTGTCCTATAGGGCTGCTATGAGTTGGAATTGACTCAATGGCAGTAGGTTTGGTTGGTTTTTCGTTTCTCTCAAAAGAGAGATGAAAAAGTAAATTTTTATAGTGTACTCTTCCATAGAATACAATGCCATCATGAAAAACATAAATCAAATGTGGAAAAGTGTATGCTGGTTGCACACTTGAAAATGGTTAAAATGGCAACTTTTATGTTATATTTATTTTACAACAATAAAGAAATGAGAGACAGAAAAAAAAGTATGTGTAGAGAAATACATGAATAAAAAGGGAGACAAAATTATATCCCAACTGTCTACGGCCTTCTCTACATAAAGAAAACAAAAATCCTCACAAATGGACCAATAAGAAACATCATGATAAATGGAAAAAATATTGAAGTTGTCAACAATTTCATTTTACTTGGATGAACAATAAGAACTCATGGAAGCAACAGTGAAGAAATCAAACAATGTATTGCATTGGGCAAATCTGCTGCAAAAGACTTCTTTAAAATCCTGAAAAGTAAAGATGCCACTTTTATGACTAAGGTGTGCATGAATCAAGCCATGGTATTTTCAATTGCCTGATATGCAGGTGAAAGTTGTACAATGAAAAAAGAAGGCCATAGAAGAATTAATGCATTTGAATTATGGTGTTGGTGAAGAATATTGGATATACAAAGGACTGACAGAAGAATGAAGAAATCTGTCTTGGAAGAAGCATAGCCAGAATGTTCCCTAGAAGCATGTTATCAGGAGGGCCCAATCCCTGAAGAAGGATATCATGCTTGGTCAAGTACAGGGTCAGCAAAAAAGCAGAAGACCTTCAAAGAGATGGATTGACACAGTGATTATTGTACCAATGGGCTCACGCATACCTATTGTTGTGAGGATGGTGCAAGAACAGGCAATGTTTCATTCTATTTCACATAAGGCTACTGTAAGTCAGAGCCAACTCGATGGCACCTAACAACAACTGTCTATGATGACAACATATGAGTTTTGCTTGATGATGGATACAGGTTACAGAATGAAGGGAACTGATAAATATTTACTGAGGCTGCTATGGCTCAGTATACTGGACACTCTATACACATGATCTCATGTAAGTCTCACAAAACGTTGTAGGATAGATATGACTTTTCCCTACTTTACAATTGAAAGAGTGAGGTTCAGAGAGCCCAAGGGTCTTGCTTAAGTCACAGACCAAGTATGTTATCTAGGAATCCATGCCAAATTCCATGCTAATTTTCCCCACACCCAACAGTACAGTGGAGGTATTTAATTATTAATTATTAACTTGAATATAAAATACATTTAATTGAAATTGTTCTGGGTTTAGGAATTTGTAGAGTCCTTGGGTGGAAAAGCCCTGGTGGTGCAGTGGTTAAAGTGCTCAACTGGGAACAGAAAGGTCAGTGGTTCAAACCCATCTGCCATGCTGTGGAGAAAGCTGTGGCAATCTGCTTCTGTGAAGTTTCACAGCCTTGGAAATCCTAAGAGACAGTTTTACTCTGTCTGATGGGGTATCTATGAGTTGGAATCAACTCAATGACATTGGGATTTGGATGGCACTAACAGTTAACACACTTGACTGTTAACTGAAAGGTGAGAGGTTTGAGTCCACCTGGAGGCACCTTGGAAGAAAGGCCTGGAGATCTACTCTAAAAAATGAGCCACTGGGAACTCTGTGGAGCACAGTTCTATTCTGACACCCATGGAGTCTCCATGAGTTGGAATTGACTCCATGGCAACTGATTGGTTAGGATTCGTACTTTGGGCTACCAATATGTAGGGTGTGTCTTGTGTGTGTGTGTGTGTGTGGGGGGGTAATATGCTAATCTGTCAGAAGCACTGGAAAGTCATATTGGTTAGGACAGCCCCAGGCTCAGAGAAGGCACTGAGGAGCCCTACTGTGGAGACAGATTTAGGGGCTGCATCCAGGACATGGGCATCAGAAGAAATGCAGGTGGAGTTCCCATATTCGGGTAGGCATGGGAATAGAGAAATCACTCATCTAAGCTGAGTTTGGTCAGTGAACATGTGTCCACTCCAAGAAAGTTGAGAAAGAAAGTGACATCATGGTGGCCCCATGTCTGAGGCCTTGATGCCCCAGTTGGGAGGTTATCTACAGGGGATCACACAGGGCTAACAATGGGCCCTGGAAGCCATTGACCTAAAAAATCCCTAAAACTTCCCAGCTAGGTACAATGATGCTGAGCATAACCATATTTGTAGTGGCCTCAAACTGCTCATGTTGGCACCAAATTCTGGAGACAAGTTCAAGATAGTGACACCCAAGAGCTAACTGGTAACAGTGGGGTTTAGGGGAGATAGAAAGGCAGCTCTGGAGCAAGCTGTCAAGGAGCTCCCTGTCTATATCCAAGGCTCTGGCAGGGAGATCCTGCCTGGTCTGGGGCAGTGCTGGTTGCCTGTGAGAACTTCAGCATGAGGCAGGCTGGAAAGAGCCTCAGGGGACTAAAGACTGAGGAGTGAGGAAAGTACAGAGCCTCAGAAGTGGCCCACTGTAAGACAGGGCAGAGGTCAGGGCCTGGAATAGGGAGGTCTTGCTCAGTGTCATGGGTCAGGAGATTACTGACAGGAGGCAAGGTGGCTTCATGGTAGAGAAGGCCTCCAATCACTCAGCACAAAGGCATGGGAGGGGTGATCCAATCCCTAAGCTCTGTGGTCAGATGGTATCAGGACTTGGCTGTGGAGAAGTGGTGGCCATGGACAGTGGTGACTACAGTCCCGGCAGAGTGAAAGGCAGTAAAGTACTCTCCTAAGACTGCCTAAAATTTATACATACCACTGAGGAAGGACTATAAACCAATTAGAGGAGAGAAGGGGCCCAGAAGACGTCTTTCCCCGACTGAGGGAGGACCCCAATTTTTTTCATTGGAACTCAAGTACCAAAGCCAGAAAGGAGTTTACTTCTCAATCTGACCTTCACTGTCCTTCTCAACTTCCCAGTCTTCATTGTATAAACATTAGACATTAAAGATACTGTCTTGTTCTGCTCTTTAATTGCTTATATATGCTAGCTTTGTTTTCCTAGTAAGTCTGTAAATTCCTTGAAAGTGGAGACTTGTTCTGACATACTCCTGTACTCTCCAAACTAAACTAATATTTTGTAAATTGAATTAGTCTCAAGTTTTCATTATCCATAGAACTCACCGATGGGAGCTACTTTTTTTTCTATTTAAAAATTTTATTGTAGAATAATAAATATATGCTCATTAAAAGTGATTTGAAAATCACTGCTGTTGTTAGAAGCTGTCAAGTTGGCTTCAACTCATAGCAATGCTATGTACAACAGAAAACAAAAACATTCCTCAAAGTCTTCCAAAGAAAAGATTGCTTTCCAAAGATTAAAACCACATTATACTTTGATATACCTTAACGGGGTAGTGAGTGCTGCACAGAGCAGTTTGCGAGAAGACCCAATGCTTCTTTTTGTTGGTTCTCCAATTCTCCAAAGCCTGGTTTCTTTGGATCTCTAATACTTGACTAGACTTAATTATCTGGAACTTAATGGTAGTATCAGTCTATACCATCTGAACACTTACTACTTCTTCTGGTCTTTCACTAGGATTTATGCTATAGTTCCTCTTAGCTAAATACAGCAGGCTTGAGGAAGTAGACCCATGCTAATCCTGGGTGTGGTACCCTCTCCATGGGATATATATCGCTTATCAGCCTGCCCTCAGAGTAGGCCTGTGCCACTGTATTCTCTGGACTTTTCCTACATTTCTCAACTTCTTTCTGGAAGTCAGGTAACCAGATTTGCAGGTAGAACCTTAGGGTCCCACAAGCCATAGCTTGAATGTAAGATTCAGAGGCCCTGTGTTGTGCCTCTCTGAGCCAAGACTCTGCAGGGGACAACCCCAGAGTGAGTGTACTTTACACAGTTGTCCCTTTTTGGAGGGGAGGCCTTGATGTATGTCAAGACCCTTAAATGCAACTATAGAATCTAAACTATAGAATCTAATCAGTGAATATGATGCACCCCACAGACACACCCTTACATGAAGTGTATAACCTGAAGTATATAGCAGAAAATTTTATGCCTTAGGATTGTCATAAGTCTATAGACAACTATTCAAGTTTAAACTGCCAGAGTATTTCATACATTCCCAGGATTTATAGTGAGCAACTCTGGTAATAATAATAACAGTAGTAGTAGTAGCAGTAGCACATTAATTTTCCAAATAAAGTTACTGATTCACATTATAGGGCTTGATCACGGATGACCATTTCTTATCTCTAATGTGGAATCTAAATGTTGCTAAGCTCACAACCATGTCCCCTCCCTAACTGAAATCCTTTGGAAAGAAAATATCACTCTTATGGTAAAAATGACTTGGCTGTTCAGCAGAATTAAATTGACAAGGTTAATCATTAATCTAAGGCTTATCTCCTGGCAGCTGGACAATTGAGGAGAATAAAATAATACCTGGTCCTGTTTCTAGAGGTTCTTTCAAGGGAAACTTTAACTTGGCTTTTCATAGGATCAGTCAATAGACTCCAATTTCATTTTCATGTTGAAGATTTGAGGGAAAAGTCTCAAATCACTTCATCATGTATAAAACCAACATATAGCTATGGGAAGACACCTATGTCTCTTTTAACTCCAAGTATCATTCATTGCTCCAATTTATTGAGATTATTGTTGGTGAGACAACTTCTGGTTTGCTGGAAACTTGAATAATCTATTGTCCTTAATGGACTGAGTAACAAAGTCTCATTAATTTATAAATAATTACTACCAATAAAATTTTGTTCTGTGATAGAAACAAGGCCTTGTGGTGTTTGCCAGCTTTTAAAGAGTATCAAAGTATATTAAAGAAAAGAAAGAAAGAAAAGCAGCTGCTGAGCCTGCTTATGTACAACCAAATACTTCATGGGATTTGGTTCCTTGGTTTGGAGGTTTAGGGTCATGGTTTCATGGAACATCCCAGGTAATTGGCTTAATGACATGTTTAGTGTTTCTGTTCTACCTCCTAATTTGTTAGGTGGTGTGTGGGGCCTTCAGAGCTTGAAAGTGGCCATCCAAGTCTCAATAACTGGTCTTTATTCATCTGGAGCAACAGAAGATGAAGAAAAGTCAGGAATAGAAGGAAGTTATGGAATGTGTGGCTAACTGCCTCCATGAACAACTGCCACCTTTGCCATGACACCAGAAGAACTGGATGGTACCCAGCTACTGTTACTAAACATTTTGATTAAAGACTATAGCAGATTCCTGATCAAAAGGGAGAAAATGCAGAACAGGATTTCAAATTTTCAATGGAATCCAGATTTTCTGGATTCATAGAGCCTAGATGAACCCCTTAAACTACTGCTCTAAAATAATCTTTAACTCTTAAACCAAAAAACATCTCCTAAAGTTGTCTTAAAACCAAACCACAGTTTAGTTTAACTAGTAAAGAATGTCTACCTTGAGCACTGTGCTTTTTTAAGTGCTATCTATATGGGATCAAATTGACAGCAGCAACTTGAAAGATTAGACAGGAACCTAAGGGGTCAGAGAGTTTATGTTAATGGGGGAGGAACAACTCAGAACAGGAGGGTAAGAATGGTTGCACAACTTAAAGAATATAATCACTGTTATTAAATTATACGTGGAGAAACTTGAATTGGTATATGTTTTTGCTGTATATACTCTAAAAACAACAGAAAAATTTTTTTAATTATTAAAAAAGTGTATCAGAGTATCAGAATGCCAGAGTTGAGAGGTATGTGGAAGTTTTATCACCTGGCCCTCACTTGGTCCCTGCTGCCCCCTTTTCAGGAAAGTAAAAATCCCAGGCTCAAACACATACTGCGCAAATGAAGCAAGTGTCATGCCAAGTATGTCCTAGGGCTTCGATAAACTTGTCACCAGCCTCCACGGGGAAATCACAGCCGTGACACTTGGTGCTGAACAAATTGATGTAGTCTGAAATAAAAGAAAGAGTGAGGACCAGCCACCCAGCAGGCAGAATAAAGTGTCCATGTCTCATCTATTCAATGCCAGGACAACCCCCCAAATCAGATTGGTTGGTTGTCATCTTGCAGACAAAACACTTGGTTGAATGACGAAATTTTTCTCTTCCCAGCAATTTGCACTGACATTGCTCAGACTAAGGCTTAGTCACCACCATGTGCTAGTCTGATTTACAAACACTCTCTGGAATTGTCATTAACTTTCTGGTTATTTTTCTCTGTTGCCTCTGCCACTTCTTACAGCCTAAACAGACTTTAAAAAAAAAAAAAAAAGATGCCTTTCCAAACAGCTACACTTCCTTTGGAAGAATAAGGGCCCTTAACATTTTTTGGAGTTACACAATGTTCCTTGCTTGGCCATTCTTCTGTCATTAGGTGTTGATACTGAATTTTCAGTACTATAAACACTATCTGAGCTGATTTATTGGGACATGCCATCTCCACTGCCACCAAAAAAGTAATAATACTAAATATTATTTGTATAATGCTTTACAGTTTGCCAATCATTTTCACATAGATGGCATTATTTACAAGTAGCTCAATGTCAAGGACTACATTTGTATATTTCCAGCATGATGCCTAGCACACACATACCCAACACATACGTATAGAGGGAATAAGTGAATGATTAGTCGATCAGTAAATCAATAAATGACATTCACTAAATTCTCTGATATGAACTATCATTTTTTGTTTTGTTTTTTGCCAGTTAAGGAAATGGCTGAGACTCAGGGGTCGGGTCTTGTCCTTCTTCCGACAAGAATTATCCTCTCTGGGTCATAGGGCAGCAGTTCTACTATACTTACTGCAGTCTCTTCCAGATTTCTTTAGAAAAGCTCGGTACCCTTTATGAGGCTTTCATTCTCCTGGAAAGGTACTTGTCTCTCCATAACTCTTAATTGGCTTTTTACATAGTGATTTCCTGTTTAGATCTCCTCATGGATAGTATGACTGTTAATGTCTAGACCATGTGCTGAGAAGCAGTGTGCCTGCCATGGTGGTTATAAATTTGGGCTATGTAGAAAGCAAGCATTGGGCTCCAATCCCAGTTCTACTGAGGGACTGTCCAAACCTCAAGCAAGTTGCCTAACTTCTCAGTGCCTCAATTTTCTCATCTATATAATGGGAATAAATATAGTACCTAACTCATGAGTTGTTGTTAGGATTAAAATAAGATAATGCATGTGATGTACTTAGCATGCTCAAAAACATTGGCTCTTATTTAGAATGTCATTATACATGATTAAAAGAAGGAAGGGGATTATCATCTGAGTACCTGCTATGTACCAATCCAATACTAGTGCTTTTTCTGTATTACCTTGTTTTTCTCCCAGAAGCTCCATTAAGAGGCATTATTCTCATTTTGAAAATGAGGAAACTGTCTAGAGAGGTCCCATCCCACCAGTAGAAAGGGGCAGAACCAGGGCAGAACTCCAAAGATCTTTCTTTCTTTCCAAGACTTTATACTCCCTTATCTATTTGCAATTGCACTTTAACAAGCTATACCTATCTCATACATATTTTCTCCTTTTGTATGAAATTATAGTTTGTCATGCAAATGCTCTTATATATTCCGGTCCATCAATCTTGTCTCTAACAGTATACTCAATGTCTTCAAACAGGCAAAAATGTATTGTCTTGTCAGTTAAGAAAACATTGTTCTACTTCCTTTTAAAGTTATTGTAGGTTTATGGTTCACTCTGTGCTCTTGTCAGTGTGTGGGGTGAGCAGCATGGCTATGGGCTAACTCTTCTCCATGTGAGGGCAAGCCCCACACCCCACTTCTGACTTAGCTTCCATCTTTCTCAGTTCTCCGGATACCCTGGACTCTCTTGTACAGCTCCACACCTCTGTATAAACCAGGTCCTGTGCTTGGAAAGGCTCCTTACTTTCCATAATTGAATCTTAGCAACCTGTTCGGCCAGGCCTTCTTTCCAGGAAGTCCTTACCTCCCAGCCCTCATCAAGAAAAATGGGATAGTCTTCCTGAAGGCTTTCTTTGAGTTTCTCTCCCTCCCCATTCATTCATCCATTCATTCATTCAACATCTCTTTAACTGTCCATTTATGTGCCAGTATATTACATGAGATTGGTTTTGCTTGAGGTTTTGGAGGCTTTTATCATGCTCTATCCTTAGCACCTTTCCGAGACTAGCACAGAATACGTGCTCAACACAAATCTGGTAGATAAATGATAAATGGACAAATTAAGAACGTGCTCACAACCTTATTAAATAGTGATTCCTGATTCCTTCTGCTATTAGTTTTCACAGATTAAGCTCTTATAAGGAGCTCTGGTGGCTCAGTGGGTAAGACATTTGACTGCTAACCAGAAGGTTGGTGGTTCAAACCCACCAGATGCTCCATGGGAGGAAGATGAGGCAAATTATTTCCATAAAGATTTATAGTCTTGGAAACCCTATGGGCGTCACTATGAGTCAGAATCAACTAGATGGCAGAGGGTTTTTTTAAGCTCTTATAATGGCTTGAAGTTATTTTTCAAATGTCCAGTCTTGCATTGATTGATTTTTCTGTTTTAAACTACTCTGTATGGATCTGGAGAAGTTCCACTTTGTTTTAAAATTTGGTAGCACAGGTCTGACCCCAGTACATTAAAAGAAAAAAGGCTGGTAGTATTTTTCATTCATTCTACAAAGAAAGAATGTAGTTGGCATTGAACTAAGTTTGTGCATGGGCCTTTCTCACCAGGAACATAATGTAGCTCTGCATTTATTTATGTCTTTATTTCTCCCATTAGGTTTTTACAATTTTCTTTGACTAACTCTCTTACACCCCAACTTGAATTAATACTTTTGTATTTAATGGATTTGACTGCAACTGTAAAAGGATTCTCATCCATCAAATCACAGATGCTGTGTTGAAAAGGGCTTTAGTGCTTTTCTGAAGTGGGGCTCATAAACATTAGAATCACCTGGAGGGCTTGTTAAAACACAGATTACTGGTCCCAATCCTCAGAGTATCTGATTCAGCAGATCTGAAATAGGGGCCTGATAATTTGCATTTCTAACAAGTTCCCAGGTGATGCTGATGCTGAGTCCTAGGTCCATACTTGGAGAAACAATGCAGAGTCCCAAATCTAATTAAATATCAGGATCACCTGAGTGGTGATTCTGCTTCTATAGGTCTGGGATAGGCCTGGGAATTTATCTTCTCTATATTTTTTAAAGCTCTCGGTGATTGTGGGAGGTTATTGTGATGCTCAGGTTAGGGAACTGCTTAAGTGCAGGCACATCCAAAAGGGGCGGGCTCTCCTATTTCCCTTACTTGTATGTTGGGTATCATACATGAAAGCACCAGCTCATCTTTGCAGCCCATTGAAGTCTTTTTGAGACTAGATCCTATTGTTTCTCTAAGGCTGACTCAGTCTGCACCTTCGACAAGCCTCCCTTCTGTTTCTTCTTTCAAGTTGGTGACAAGGTTAGAGTCAAGCACTGAGTCCTACGGTATGACACTGGGGACCTCCCTCTAGGTTTATTCTGATATGTTTGATCAATTCTTGGCATGATAGCCCAAAAGGTTTGACTTTACCTAACTATGGGTTCACCCAGTCCTCCTTTTTTACATCTTGTTCATAAGAATATCATTCTTCACTACATTCAGCAAACATATGAAATACCTAGTGCTCTTTCTAAAATAAAAATTGGATTTTGTTATTTCCTTGCTTATTTCAATGACTCCCATTGCTTAAGGAAATGGTTTTAAACTGAATGGACAGCCATTTTAGGGACCACTCATATTTACTGCCCACTTGTTAAGACAACCCTATAGAGCAGTTCTATTCTGTAACACATGAGGTCACCATAAGTTGGGGGCTGACTCAATGGCGGCTAACAACAGCAAATACCATGGGCAGATGCTTTCCCTAAGACTTTTGCACATATCACCTCAGTCAAGCCCCACAACAGCCCTCTGAAGGAAGTTACATAGGAAACAGAGATTCAGAAAGGCTAAGTAACTTGTCCATAATCACACGGCCTGGAAGTATGGCCCATACAGGACTCAGGTCTGGGTCTCTCAAGGACAACCAGGTCTGAGGTTAAATCTTTTCTGAATGCTAGGCCATCTTCCAAGCAGTATCTGTGCTTTTCCCAAGCTGTCTTACTCAACATCAATTTTGAAAATCTTTTTTTGAGGGGTTGCTATGGAGAAGAGCAGTGGTGATAATAAAAGCTATCATTTTGCAAGTCTCAGACACAAACTGTGACTTACTACAAATTATGGAAGTTACAATTGGCCTAACAGCACTTAAGGAGTTCATGGGTAGAGCAAATGGTTAAATACTTGACTAACTGAAAGAAGGCGCTCCCTTAGCACAGTGCCTAAGGCATCTCATTGTTAGCCAGAAGGTTGGCAGTTCAAACCCACCGGCCACATGGCGGAAGGAAGACTGGGTAATCTACTTCTAGATTTACTGCCTCGGGAACCCAATGGAGGTCACTATGAGTCAGAATTGACTCGATGGCAATGGGTTTGGTTTGCTTTTGGTACTAACTGAAAGGTTGATGATTCAAACCTACCCAGAGGTGCCATGGAAGATACCTGGTGATCTGCTTCTAAAAGGTTACAGCCTTGGAAAACCCTATAGAACAGTTCTACTCTGCACACAGTGGGTCGCCATGAGTTGACAACTAACAACAACAAACAGCACTTACGTTTATTCATATGCTCATACAAAGTTGTTGTTGTTGTTATGTGCCGTCGAGTCGGCCCCGACTCATAGCGACCCCTCCTTGGGTTTCCGAGGCAGTATCACTACGGAAGTAGGATTGCCCAACCTTCCTTCCGAGGAGTGGCTGGTGGGTTTGAACCGCCAGCCGTCTGGTTAGCAGGCAAGTGTCTTAGCCACTATGCTACCAGAGCTCCCTCATACAAAGTAGACAGATGTTATTTTCTCCTTCTTACAGATATGGAAATTGAGGCACAGAGTGACTAATTGAACTGGAAATACAATTTACCACTATATAAGACCCCAATAACTTTCTTTAATAATTTATTGTATCTAGGCAGTCCCTAGATTACAACCAAGTTCTGTTTCTAAGTCTGTCTTTAAGTTAAATTTGTATGTAAGTTGGAATGGTTAGGTACAGTTCATATCTAAGGTCAGTTAGTCAGATATTTGTCTTATTATCTAGTATATAGTGTATATTTACATAAATAAAAGCATCAAAGAAACACTTCCAGATACACTAAGATATTTTTAACATAATGATACACTAATCTACTGTCATCGAGTTGATTTTAACTCATAGAGACCCCCGTTGGGTTTCCAAGACTAAATCTTTATGGAAGTAGATTACTTCATCTTCCTCCTGCAGAGCAGCTGGTGAGTTTGAACCACTGACCTTTTGGTTAACAGCCAAATGCCTTATCCACTATGCCACCTATGCTCCTAATAACACACTAATAATACTCCTAACAATGATAATTTTTGATGCAGATTGCAAAGTCGTGCCCATTATTACAAACCATTGTACGTGCCTTGAATTTTAAATATAGTAGGCTTTATACTGGGAGCTCTGGTAGCATAGTGCCTAAAGCACTTGACTGCTAACCAGAAGGCTGGCAGTTCAAACCCACCAGCCACTCCTCGGAAGGCAGGTTGGGCAATCTACTTCTGTAGTGATATGGCCTCGGAAACCCAAGGAGGAATTGCTATGTGTCGGGGCCGACTCGACCACACACAACAACAACAACAGGCTTTATACCAATTGGTTCATAACTATGGGTTGCATGTTAAGTCAGCAACCTGGGACTGCCTGTTTTTATAATTTGTTGTTTTTGTTTAACTTTTGTTTAGTTCTTTCTGTTGAGGAACTAGAATGCTTTCTCCTTTTTGATTTTAAAGTAAACAAACTTACTAAGTTTCTTTATTCCCCCGTGGCTGCCCGGAAGTTTGGAGTCAAATTTGCTACCCAGTTGCTGCAAGTCAGTTATTCTTCATAATCAGCATGTTTGACTTTCCTTCTTCTACTTGGTGCTGCTTCTCTAGTTCTATTGTCTTAACCTTGGTGTGTCTATTGCCTTTGCTGGAACCTGCCTCAGATCCTTTTCAAAAGAGATAGGTTATGGATAAATGAGTGAGTGAGGGAATGGCTGAGAGTCCCAACTCTCCAACAGAGAGCTTTGTCTCCTGAATTTAGGATAACTTACTCCAAACTTTAAGATAACATATAGCATTTTAGAGAATAATTTTGCACTCAGATAGTGAGATTACAGGAATCTGAAGGAACATAACAGCCTGATAAACATCATCAAAGAAGAGAGGGAAGGCTAATATGCTCACTTTTCTTTACACAGCTTCTCTGGTCTAATTCTCACCACAACTTTCTAAGGCAGGTATTATTTTTCTCTCTTTAAAGATGAGGAAAGTGATGTCAGAGCTTCAGTAACTCACTCAGGGTTACAAGGCCAGCCAGAGGTAGAGCCAGAATAGAACCCAAGGCAAAGTGCAATGCTGAGGCTTTTGCACACTAGACCTTGTGGTCTCTAAACCAAAATTATCTGTAAAGCTTCCAAATTGCTTTAAGATGCCAACCTCTGAGCCACATATTTGGTGCATGGAAGGGAACAGAGCTTGAGTGTCTAAAAATAAGTTACAGACTTTGCTTCATGAAAGCTGAAGGCAAATGGGCAGGGGGAATTGTCAAAATAACTTCCTTTGTGTGATATTAACATGATTCTGCTACTAAAAAAACACAAAATTTCCATTTCTCAGAAATGGAGCCTCCTGATATTCAAATGTGAATGGAGAAAGGCTGGAGTCCCCATTCCCATATCCCAGACCCCCAGAATGCTGGCCCCTCCATTGAAGCAGCCCTACCTTTTTCACAGTAGGGCTCCCCATCTTCCATGTGGAACAGGCTGTTCCCAAAAGGCTTCTTGCAGGCTGCACACACGAAGCAGGTGGTGTGCCAAGTCTGTCTCAGGGCATGCATCACTTCCTGTGGGGAAAGAGCCTCAGCTCAGGAAAAAAAGGTCCTGGGAGAGAGGGAGTTGGGCTTGATGCTCTACCCAGGCCTCTGCCACTACTAGAACATCCCATCAGGGAAGAGGCCAAGAAAACCAGGAAGAAGGCCTTGGACACATGGAGCAGATGCCTGGGGCAGGTCAGGAGGGGATTCCCATTTATCCAATGATGTCATGTGCCAAGTTCTATGTGGTGCTTATATACACTGTGATGCTTAATCCTGGATTAAACCTGGAGGAAAGTGCTGCTTATTACTGCCATTTTACCAAAAAGGGAATCTGAGTGTCAAGACCACATACAGGTAAATGGCGAGGTCAGGCTGTGAAGTGGAAACTGGCTTTGGTGAAGATCCATCACCACTTCAAGCTGTAAAACCATGCACATATAATCACCTAAGTTCAATTGCTGCCTAGTTCATTTGTGGCAAACCAACTCCATTCTTTGATAGAAATGGAATTGCTTTCTCTTCATTAGCAGTGGGGGGAGATGATAAAGATTGGGGAAAAGAGGAGGGAGGGTCTGAAGAGAAGGATGCTGTCCACTCACCCCCATAATTTTGGTGTTGCACTTGGCACACAGCGGGGCAAAGAACTGCTCATAACACCGCTCACAGTAGACGTTGTGCTGCTCCTCCACAAAGCACACATCTGCCAGGGAGGTCTTGCAGTAGGCACAGTTGAACTCTTCTGGATGCCAGGAGCGACCCATGGCTACCAGAAAGGGGCCCCTAAGGAAGCAGAAAACAGTACCTACTAAGGCATCCCCAAAAGCTTGGGACCAGATGTCTCAAGAACCTCAACAGAGTTCATACTTTGACTCAGTAATTCTGACTTTTGTGAATATTCTAATGAAATGTGAAATTCAGACAAAGCTCCATATAGAAAGATGTTCACTGTTCACTCAACAATAAAGGAAACTGGAAGCAACTCAAACATCCAGCAGTAGGGGACTGGTTAAGTATATTATGGAATATCCATTCAGTTTATAACTGGTATTTATACTGTGGGTAATCTAGTTCCATATTAGTCATAGTCAGTACAGTGGGAATATAAGGAAATTTCTAATATCCTAATTTCTAAATTTTCTAGTATTCTATAATGAATATATTTTACTTTATTTTTAAATAAAAATGTATCTTTCACATATATAAATACATCATACGCACACATAAACATATTGTATTCAAACAAGAACCACTCATTACCCTGCATTCTAAGGATGAAATGACTTGTTTTCATCTTAGTGTGGCAGCTGCCCACCAAAAACCTGAGCAGGACTGGCCTGTTTGTGGAAAGACCCAAACAACCCTAAAGGAAACTGGTCAAAACCTCCACTGTCAGCCTGCTTGCAACATGCCCAAAAAAACCTTCTGAAAAGACTGGTGATTCCCAGAATCTGGCCTTAGCCCAAGGAAGAGCTCCTGGCACCAGGCACTGTTCTGGGAGCCTCATCCATTTACTGCATGGAATCCTTCCAGCTCTCTGGAGAGTTTGGTGTTATACAGATGTAGACGTTAAAGCTCAGAGAGGGTCAGACCAGATGGTGAGTTAAAGGACTGGAGGCTGCCCTGCATGGGGCTTTCTCCTTACACCTACCCCTACACACACACACACACACACACACACACACACATGCTGCAAGGCCCAGAGACTGTGAGCAAGGACCCCGACCCCATCCTTCCAGAGCCCCAGCACAGGGGTACAGCTGGACCATACCGGATGACACTGTTGCAGTGGCCGCAGAGTGGAGTCCGGCTGCTGGCTGGAAAGCGCTCGGCCCTCTGCACGGTGCCCCTGGCAAGGGGGGGCACCTGGGGACTTGTTGTAGTATAGGCTGGGGCCCCCCGGGGCAGAGGCTGCTTGCTGAGTGTTGTGGTAATCATCCCAGGGGCAAATTTCTGGGAGAAGCTGTCATCTGTCACCCAGGGAGGGCGGCTGGTAGGCTCCAAGTGGCCCCCACTGTAGGTGGCTGCGGGTGCAGGGTTATAGCTTGGGGCAGGTGAGGGGGTGTAGGCTGGTGCTGGTAAGGGGGTGTAGGTGGGGGCAGATGATGGGGTGTAGGCAGGAGCAGGTGAGGGGGTGTAGGGAGCTGGACTGTAATTTGCCCCTGGGGATGGGCTATAGGTAGATGCAGGCACTGCAATCCAAAAATAACCAAAGAAAAATGTGTCAGTTATTCATTCCCTCTGAACTTCTCCTGTTCCAAGCCACAAAACTGCAAAAGGTGACTTTAATATTAAAGCAGCATAATCCCAATTTTTATGGCAGACACATTCCTGAATTTTTGGTGCCCTAGATTTTAATTCACAGCAGGAAGCCAAAGCAATCTGAGCAGAGCCCTCAGGAGCTAGGTTGGGGCTGGGATAGGGCTATGGCTATAAATGTCTGCAGCTGTGCTGGGCAGGGTTCAGCTAGGCCTTGAGAGTGGGGGTGCTGGGCATGGCTCACACCTAGGTTCCTGGGGCAGGAATTGAGTGGGACAGAATCACCATGGCCTTCAGCTGCAGTCTAACCAGTGATCTGACATCTGACATGCCTCAGTGGGCATGTGCTGCTGAACTTGGACCTAGTCCAGCCTGGGACAAAGCAGATGACCAGCAGATAGGTTTTCAGATTCAGGTTTCAGATTTAGCTACAGTCATTTCACAGAAAATAGCTTGCCTTGATTTGTACGGGGGAGAAATTCTATTATGGTTTGATTGGGGGTGGGGTGTCTTGAAAGAGTGACCCATGAACCCCACATCACTTTAGTGGAAACTGAGAGTGTGTCCCTGTGCCAGCTTAGAGGTTGCCAAGGAAGTCATGAGTGTAGAAGAGAATGCGGCTACCCCAAACCCTGGGTTTCTGAATGCCCTGCTGCCTCCCACTGTGTAGGCTGCTGGGGCAGACTCATCTTCATCCTGTACACACAGTCCAGCTGGCTTCTGTCAGCGAGGGAGGTTCCAGAAGTCTCATCTTCACTCACAGTCTGCTCCTTTGAAAAGATGCCTCATTCCCCCCACCCTGGAAAACATGTTGGGACAGCTGCCCTCCTCATTCCTGAACCTACCCTGGGCAGGATGGACACTCAGGTGTGCTGAGGCAGGCTTGTAGTGGGCCTCCGCCTGGAGAGGATGGCTTTCCTCAGGACTTGAGGCCCCAGCCCTAGCCTCTGGTCTCTCTTTCCCATTTGGTTCCCCTGGGCCATCTTGGGTGGCATGTGGCCCACTACTCCAACTCTGAACTTCTGTTCCCAGGATGACTGGCCATTTGGAGCTGGGTAACAAGGAAACCTCTGCACTGGGAGTAGTAGGTTCCAGGCTTCTGGTATTGGATGGACGGTGAAGAAGATAAAACCCTCCAAAGCCCTACCCTAGAGCCATTCTGGAAATGCTGTTGGCATACAAAGGTAAGACCCTTCTCCACAATGTATTTTAGGCATCTAACAGATTAGCTGGGCTAGTCTTCACATCATTCACCTTTGCAGATGAGGTCACTAAAGTGCAGAACAGCCAGTAAATATCAAAGTGAATGTATAAAATCACTCTTTCTATTACCTCAAGCTGCCTCTGTAAAGAACACAAATCAAGTTTTCTGAAAGTCTCAATGTTCGAGGATGTACCCTTTCCTCACTGGTTCATCAAGGAACAGATTTCAATACAGAGCAGACCCCACACTCTGGCATGTAGCACAGACATCAGGAGCTGTGAGTTCAGGTTCCAGCTCTACATCCTGGCTGTGTGTCATTGTGCCAATTTCATAACATCTCTGAGCCTCTGTTGCCTTCTCTAAAAGCGGTGATAATTCTTAGCACCTCAAGGTTATGATGAGAATTAAGGACTATAGGAAATACAAATTGCTTAGCCAGCACAGTGTGAATGCCACTTAATGTTAGTGAGGATGGTAAGGATTGTGAAATTTGAGTCTCAGGGTCATAAGGAACTATCAGCTCAGGTCTTAGGGCTTGATGGTCACCTGGGGGAGCCCAGTGCAGGTAGACTATGGGAGATGGGGTTGAGAGATGTTGACACCTTTAAGTGTGATAACCTGTGACTGCAGGAGGAATGCAGGACACCTCATCCACCTCACAAGAAGTGGCGGGGACACAATTGAGAAGAAACACAATACAAGCATTTTCAAATTGGTGAAGCCCAAATTCAAGGTGTCATCACCCTCCCTAACAACCATGCGTGGCTCCCATACGCCGAGAGAGGATTCCAAAATGTTGGGGGAGGGATGTTACAGGGGATGCCACAGGCAGGGGTTGTGGGGAGAGATGATCTAGCTGAATGTTAGAGCACTTTCATCCCTCTCTGTGTATATACTGGGATTCTGTGCAAGATTTTGTTTCCTTTTGAACAATGGGTTTCTCTGCTAAGGATTAAAAACAAAAGCCATAATTGTGTGCTGTCCAATACAATAGCTCTCTGTGGGTACTGACCACTTGAAATGTAACTAGTCTGAATTGAAAAGTGCTTTAGCTATAAAATACACACTGCATTTCATAGATTCAGTACAATGTAAAATATATTAATAATTATTTTACACTGATTATATGTTGAAATTATATTCTGGCTATCATTTAAGTGCTAGTAACTGGGTTAAATAAAATGTTATTAAATTTAATTTCACCTGCATTGTTTCACTTTTCAAAAATTTATTTCTATTTCTATTGGGTAATGCTGCCCTAACCAGAGGTGCCTTGGTGGCATGGTGGTTAAAGCACTAGCTGCTAACTAAAAGGTTGATGGTTTGAACCTGCCAGCTGCTTTGTGGGAGAAAGATGTGGAAGTCTGCTCCCCTAAAAATATACAGCCTGGGAAACCCTATGGGACAGTTCTATCCTGTTCTGTAAGGTTGCTATGAGTCATACAAGGGTATGGCAATGGGTTTTATGGGCCCTAACCAGACAATAGGAGCTCTGGTGGCACAGTGCCTAAGGTATTTGACTGCTAACCAGAAGGCTGGTGGTTCAAATCCATCAGCCACTCCTTGGAAGGAAGACTGGGCAAACTACTTCCATAAATATACCACCTCAGAAACCAAAGAGGAGTTGCTATGAATCAGGAACGACTCTATGTCAGTGAGTTTGGTTTTTTTTTTTTTTTAACCAGACAATGGCTACCATGTATAGACTGCTGCTTCTCTGCAAGCTAGGTCCTTTATGTTCAGTGTTTCCTGTAATCCTTGATGCAACCTGATGAAGCAGGTAATATTTTTGTGTCCCTTTTACAGAGGAAGAATTGAGGATCAGAGAGCGTAAATGCCTAGCTCAAAATCATCCAGCTCATGAACTGCCTACTTAAAACTGAAACTACAGATGCCCTGGTCAACCAGTTCCTAGGTTGCTAAATATGCTAATTTATACCATCCGTTCAAATAAAATACAGGTTTTGGTGGCACAGTGGTTGCTAAGCACTGTCAACAGTTCAAACCCACCAGCTGCTCCACAGAAGAAAGATGAGGCAATCTGTTTCCATAAAGATTTATAGCCTTGAAAATCCTATGGGGCATTGAGTCAGAATAGACTCAATGGCAGTGGGTTATTTTGTTTTTCTTCCAAATCAGGCTCATGTCCCTTTCCTGCCCCCTCTAGCAAATACTACCCCTGTTCCCTCTACCCAGCTGTCATTCTTTTCCCTCTTCCATAAGGCCTTCCAGACTCCCTGATCCATTCCCTCTCCTTTCTCTAAGGCCCCCAAACCCCAGTGTCACACAGTAGAGCAGAGGCAGGCCTGAATCTGTACCCTGGTCTGGCTATTTCCTTGCCCTGGGGGCTGCACCTACCCAGAGCTAAAATAGGCGTTCCTTTCCTCCCTGGTGTCCCGGCAGTTCGCAGCATCCCTCACCCCCTGCCATTATGTCTTCCACTCTTGGGCAGGTGGTATGGTACGTAGGGAGCAGCTGCTTCATGGTCTCCTTCTCCTCTCTGTACCTTTTGGCCTGGCTGGGTGCACCACTCTCCATCTATCAGGAGTGAGATTTGACATCCCATTTGGGAGCTCAGGCTGTTGCTATTTCTGCTTGACAGAATAGAGTCCACTCAAATTGTTTGCTCTTGTTCAGTGGTCTCAAGTCAATTCTGACTCATAGTGACCCTATGTACAACAGAAGATACACTGCCAGGTCCTGCACCATCCTTACAGTTACTGCTATGTTTGAGCCCATTGTTGCAGCGACTGTGTTAATCCATCTTATTAAAGGTCTTCCTCTTTTTCGATGACCCTCTACCAAGCACGATGTCCTTTTGCAGGGACTGGTCCCTCCTGATGACGTGTCCAAAGTACTTACTCGTTCTTCTGGCTGTCCGCGGTGTAGTCAATATTCTGTGCCCAAGTCATCAATCCTTCTTCCATCTTCCTTATTCATTGTCCAGCTTTCACATGCATATGAGGTGACAGAAAACACCATGGTATTGGTGGTATACTGGTGAGCATAGCTGCTTTTCAAGCAGTTGACCAGGTTGTTTCCTGACCAAAGCAGTGGGCTATTGAAATTAGAAGATGATATTTCATCTGTAATTGGCAAATTCAAAAGGCCCTTATCGCACACAACAGCCTCCATAATGTGTAATTACATAAGGTGGTTCCTGACTCATTTCAGGTTGAGCCCGGTTCTCCGCGAGCGCCATTGCCCCCACCCGGCCCGCGGGCCAACGTGGCCAATCTGCGCGCAGAGCCCTTTCGGCCGACAGTGAGCCGGATCCCGGCCTCAGCGCCGACACCTGCACCCTCCCGGGCCCCAGGTGTTCTGGGGGGCGGCTGGCCCAGCCCCGGCGCCAGCGATAAGATCCTGGCTGCGAACGGAGGAGGCCTGGCCGGGAGGTGCAGCCAGAGCCAGGCTGGGCGGTTCCCAGGCTGTGGGCTCCTCACTCTCCCGGCCCGGGTGGAGAGAGCCCGGGAAAGAAGGGGAGGAAACGGAGGGGAAGCTCAGGCCGACATTCCTCGTTTTTCCCTGGGCTGGCGGCCAGCAGTCCCCGGACCCCACCCCCACCCGGGGAGAGGGAGTTGGAGGCAAGCCGGTCTCTGGCGCGCGCACTTGGCTTCTTCCCTCTGGGCAGGAATGAGTTAATGTCTGGCTGGCCTGGGAACCGAGCTGAGGCTACCCTCATGTCCCGCCCCATTAGGGCCCCAGCCGGGGAGGAGTTAATGTACTGAGGCAAGGTGCGCAGGCAAGGACAGGTCTCGCGTGCCCCAGAGAGGTGCCGCCCCCTGGTGGGCCATCAGAGGAGAATCGGTGGCCGGACTGGGACGCTGAAGGCTCGGGGCCTGCCCTGGCCCGAAAGGTGCCAAACAGGGCTGGCCAGGAAGGGGAGCTCAGACTGCGCCAGAAAGGGAATGTTCTCCTTGTGCCTCCCCCCACCCCGCCGCCGCTTTTCTTCCAAGCGGTTCTCCACCTCTGTCCTGTATTCCCCGCCTCAGCAGGACGCCATGTCCGCTGGATTGCAAACCGAAAACCAGAGCTCCTTTTTCGCCACTGCTTCCCTCTCCAAAATGCTACCCAATTCTGTAAAACTCAGAAATTTCTGTCCAATACCTCCTTGCTTCTGGAGGGGGAGAGAAGAGTACTTAGCGTGTGCCAGGAACTGTGCTAGATGCTTCATTTAATCCTGTGAATACCAGGTGTACATAGTGACATCCTCATTTTTCAAATGAGGAAATTGAGAGCCAAAGAAATGAAGTACATTGCCTTACATGGCACTGGAGTCTATTTAATGCTAAAGCTGCTTCTAGCACCCACAGCACTGCCATCAAAATGGGTTTTGTAAGCACAAGGCTGATGGGACTTGTCAACTCAATGCATAAAAGTCCAAGCTCCCACAAGCCAGGCCCCTCCTGACCCAGTCCCTGTCTCATTTCCAGTATCTCTCATTGTTCCTTAACAGGACGTGCACTCGAGTCTAGACATTGCATGTGCAGTTGCTTTTCCCCCATGGTTACTTTGCAACTTCTACTCTCTTGCATGATGACATAGGGAAGCCTTCTGTATCTCATTCCCTACTTACGTAGAATTAACTACCTCATTTTTTTTCCCTGAACAGGTCATCAACTCCCTCACTTTATCAGTTTTACCACATGTAAAAATGGTATATATGTTGTTGTTGTTGTTGTTGTTATGTGCCGTCGAGTCGGCCCCGACTCATAGCGACCCCTCCTTGGGTTTCCGAGGCAGTATCACTACGGAAGTAGGATTGCCCAACCTTCCTTCCGAGGAGCGGCTGGTGGGTTTGAACCGCCAACCGTCTGTTAGGTACTATATATACACACACATACACATACACACAAATAGGAGCTTTGGTAGCATAGTGTCTAAGGCATTTGACTGCTAACCAGAAGGCTGGCAGTTCAAACCCACCAACCATTCCTGGAGGGAAGACTGGGCAATCTACTTCCATAGAGATACTGCCTTGGAAACCCAAGGAGAGGAGAGGTTGCTATGAATTGGAACCAACTGGATGGCAATAGGTTTTGTTTGGTTATATATATATATATATATATATATATATATACACACATATATATATATATGTTGCTGGATTCCCAGTGGACAAATCCAGCCCAGCCTGCTCTCCTGGAGATCAGAGTCAGAGACCAGTGGGAAGGAAGGGATGGTGGTATCAGCAGTCAGGGCCTGGATACTGGGAGCCCTTCTGTGGGCATGTGCTATAGACCAAAGCACACACAATGATCCCTCAGCCTGAGCTTGACCTGGCTACCTGTGAACATACCTGCTAAACAGCCCTTCATTTCCTTGAGCAGCAGTAGCCAGGGGCAGGTGAGGTGCAGGCTAGCCTGAGAACTGCCCTCTAGCTCTGGGGATCAGGCCTAACTTTGCATAGGAAAGATGGAGGACTTAAAGCTGAGCCCCTGTCCCATGGAGGTAGCCTGGGCAGTGAGAGTGGGCACCAGAGTGATGGAATAAAAACCTAGTGAGTCTGACTGGTGACCCCATGATGACTGCTTGGCTGCTACATCACATATCTCCATGCCTCCAGCTGAGGAAACTGAAGACCAGACGGGCTTGTAGCCTGCCCAGGATGAGGTAATGCTATAGATCTGTTCAAAACCTGTGAGATTTTCATTATAGACAATGATGCTTAATGTTCACCATGCATTCTATTAAATTGAACGTTGTAAGAAGACCACATTATATATATACAGGAGAGAAGCACAAAGATGGTTACTGGTCACCAGTGAGGCCAGGAACCACGCAGCCACCTCTGTGGGAGGGACTGAGTGAAAACTTTCACTCTGCTGCTGTTGTTCCTGCATGGTTGCCACCCAGTCTCTGAGAGCCATGCATGACCCCTACCTGCCCATCTCAGTGTAGACTTGCTATCCAGGCAGCTAACTTTTCTGCTTCTCCTCCCACAAAGCCACAGCCTGGATCACTTGGGGGCTGCCATTCTAGGAGGAGATGTGGCCTTGCTAGGGCCATATCATGCATACAGGATGCCTGGGCTGAGTGGGACATGGACTCAGCGGGGCATCTCCTTTGGACGGTTCTGGTAATATCTGTGCATTCCTTGCGTGAGGCAAGCATGGTGGGACAGGAAGCCTCAGATGGGCACTAGTACCCCTTCCCCTTGTTGGCAAGCTAATGAAAGGCAAAGTTGATTTTCAGATCACAGTACTTAGCAAAGTATGTGCCCTACATCTTCTTCTCTGATCAGGGTTTCTGAACTCTATTATACCCTTATGTATATGTTGCCAGACTTTGCCCTAACAGATGTTAAATGACACATACCTGTATAGCTGTCTGTCTTGAAACAGAGCCTAGACCCACATGGAGAAATAAGCTTCTCCCCACTCCTCCCTAGCCTTGAACCTGTAAATCCCAAGCTATGAAGACCCTCTTCCTTAGGACTAGGATGTTACATCCCTAATTGGCTCTCCACCTATCGCCCCTAAGGCCAGATGTGGGGTCTACAGGATTCTGGCCCACAATTTGGGGAAGGATGGCTGAGCCTCACTAGTAGGCCCTTGCTGACCACCATACCTCTGGGGATATGGCCTTGGAGCTGACATCTTGTTCTTTCAACTCCTGGAGCCCATGCCCAGCCTAAACTGTCCCCTGTCATTTTGGTCTCTCACCTGGCTGGTAGACAGAAGGCCGGATGCTGGCTGTGGTCACAACCCGGGGCTTGGACACAGAGGCAGCTGGGGCCTCACTGTAGCTGGTGTGGGCAGCAGGTGCTGGAGAGGTGGCTACTGCAGGGCTGTAGGCAGAGGTCTGTGGCCTGGAACCAAAGGGAAGAGTTAGAAGCCAGAAAGACAGCCCAATTCTGGCCCTGTGCTAGCATCTATGGCTGGCTGGCTGGCTCCCCCATATTGAGAAGCATCTGTGAGAACTGCCAGAGGAAGGGCCCTGGGGGCCTGAGGGGACAGGAAGCTACTCCTTGGGTGGCTATAAATATGGGTTAAAGCAGCAGAGACCCCTCTAGAAATTCAGCCTGTGGTAGTGCCACCACCTTGTTGTTGTTGTTGTTATATGCCGTCGAGTCGGCCCCAACTCATAGCGACCCCTCCTTGGGTTTCCGAGGCAGTATCACTACGGAAGTAGGATTGCCCAACCTTTCTTCCGAGGAGTGGCTGGTGGGTTTGAACCGCCAGCCTTCTGGTTAGCAGTCAAGTGCCTTAGCCACTATGCTACCAGAGCCACCACCTTAGGTGAGAGAGAAAAAGCTTTAGCCAGACAGGGCGGGACAAAGAAAACCCTTCCTCCACCTCCCGCCCTGGGAAAGAATGCCACTATCGGATGGAGAGGGAAGTACAGAGGCAGAAGAGAAGTCAGAGCTATACTGACTGCTTCCTTACCTTGCCAACACCTCACAGCCTGGGACTACCTGGTCTTCCCCTTCTATTTTCTCTGGTGAAGGCAGTGGGCAGCAAAGTCTCAGGTTTCTGGGCAGGAGTGCTCTAGGGAGGGCTCATGAGAAGCCAAGCTCTACCCCCCACACACCCATTCCCCTCTCCACAAACACACTTCTCTTCCACATAGAATCCCTGTTGCCCTCCTCCCATTGGGGTAGCTGGGAAGAGGCCTAGAGCAACCTTTTCCAGGCTTGAACCACAGGACTAAAGAGATGGGGAAGAAAAGTGTTGCCAGTTCATTGGCCTCAAGAAATATTGTTTTTGGTCTCTCCTCTTGGGGAGTTGTAAGAATTCCTGGACTTTAGCAGCTTATTTAACCTTGTCTGGTCCAATTTAATTTTCCTGTGAAACTCTTCATTTAAAAACTGATGACCACCTTATAGGACACAGCTCTGGTTTCTAAATCCCCTGCATCTTTTGGGTTCCGTTGGGGACTACATGACTATACCCAGGACAAACAGGTCATTTCAGGGAGTGCTAGAGAAGTGAGCTCCTAGAAATATACTACCATGCTTTACCAGCCCATGGCTGCCTGCTTGTCTTTCACCTGTTGCTCATGGCCCCAGGACCTGCCCATCCTAAGCCCTACTGGGTAGAGGCGTAGGATGAGGGAGTGTATTCCTCTCTGGGACTCTGGGAGGGTGGTGACCCTGATCTAAGAATCTGCTACCAAGCTTTTGAAGAGAATCAGAGGGGGCCTGTGTGCTGCCCATAGACCAACATTCCAGATCTCAGTAGGTACAAACAGCTCTCCCATTGTCTCCTCTCCCTGAGCTCACCACCAAGGCACCCTCCCTACTCTGTGAGAACCCCTGAGCTAAACTGAAAGGAGTAGGGGCTTCCATGGAAGATGAAGAAACAGTATCCAAGGGGACCTGGGGTCCCTGGCTCCCACTGTGGTGGGAGAAGACCAAGAGTAGATGAGTTTCATCCAGACCCTCAACCAGTGGAGGATGCTTCGTAGCATCCTAGCATCTCAGGAGTTACAGCACAGTGTTGGGGACTGGTGTTGGAGCAGGAGTGGAGGTTGAAGACATCCAGTGAGAATTCTGAGGCCATGTTCCAAAGAAAGGCTGGGTCTCAAGTGGCCTCACCCTAGCCTTTTTGGCTCAGTCTCAGCCCATGTGCAAAGAGTAGAGGTGGTTGGCCCCAGAATGTGATCCCTAGACCCTTTGCTCCAGCTCATTGGACCACTGGGCAGCCCTCCAAGTCCATCCCAGGCCCAGCTCCCTTTGCCAATGTCCTGAGAGCTTTAGCAGCTCTGTGATAGGCCCCAAGTCACTGAAGCACAGAGCCCAGAGATGAAGCTAGACTTCCATGCACCTCCAGCATCTAGAGCCTCCTCATCCAAACTGGGGGGACATCTTCCTCCCAATTCGACCACAGAGACACTCCAAGGCCCTAGATAACCTGAGAGAGATCTTTAGATCCATTTCTTACCCACCTCAGAGTTTCTTCTTTGTGCAGGTAGCAAGGCCCTTATGTGAACTTCTGGTGTGGAGAGGGGAAGCAGCTGCCTAAGTGCTCCCAGGAAGCTGGATTAAACAACCCCAGAAGCCCAGGGCTAGGCTCACCCTTGAGGCTGCAGTGTGGCTAGGAAAATGCTGGGCTTGGCATCAAGTGGGCCACTGTGAAGCCCAGGGTGAGGGGCAGCAGCCAGGCCAGCTGGCCAGTGTGCCTACCTTTAGTCCCACCTCAGGCTTCACCACAGACCTGCACACCCTGACGTAGAGACCAGAATCCTCCTCAGCTAAATCCCTTAGAGGAAGGCGGGATCTGACCCTAAATACCTAAATGACAGCTCCATAATGCCTAGAAGGATTGCTGGGCCCTCCTGGCCTGTTAAACTACCTAGCAGCTCTGGAATGACCTGTCCAGACTGTGCCTTTCTTCCTCCACATATCCATGTACCTCCCTCCCCTCCCCTTTCTCCTCTTCCCTTTGGGTCTCTGCCTGGCTGGGAATAACTTGAAATACTGGTGACCATTTAATAAGGGACATGTCTATGTGCTGCATGTTTTATGTACAGCTGGCCCTCCATTTCCACAGGTTCTGCATCCATGGATTCAACCAACCATGGATTGAAAATATTTGGAAAAAAGAAAAGGGTCCTAAAAAGCAATTAAGTGGTCAAAGCAATATCTCAAAGGCTGAGGAAGAGTATAAAGTGCTATTTACATGGCATTTACATTGTACTAGGTATTATAAGTAATCTATAGATGATTTAAAGTATATGGGAGGATGTGTGTAGGTTATATGCAAATGCTATGCTATTTTATATAAAGGCCTTGAGCATCTATGGGTACCTGGAGTGAATCTTTGTAACCAATCTCCTACAGATACCAAGGAACAACTATACATTTGTTTCTGTAACAAACCTGTAAGACTGGTGTTGTGTTAAACATCTTAACAAATGAGGAAACTGAAGCTCAGAAAGGTTAAGCCACTTTCTCAAGGTTATAGCTAGTAAGTGGTAGAGCAAAGATTTATATTCCACTATACCAGGTGCCTCTTGAACCAACATGTTAAAGGCTTGTTGGAGAAGAGAGGGTAGGAGAGGAGGGCAAGTTAATGGCTAAACTCTATCTGACCAAATCTGACCTGCTTTTCATGCCCAACCCAACACCCTCTCCTTCATGTAGCCTCCCTTGACTTCTGCAATTCACAGGGATGACTTTCATTCTCCCAAATACAAGTTCCAGGAACAATGACTTCCTATACAAAGCATTAAGCATTAAAAACACTATATCCTGCTATCTACTTTTTATGTGTGTGACTGTTTTCTCTTGAGGGCAGAAGACACACATCTGTCCTCAGCCACAGATGGTAGACTCCACTGAAATACTCCTCAGGTTCCCCTCACTCTCAGCATCTCACAGTGCTGGGCTTGGCCTCCTTCCTCATGGCCTCAGTGCTGAAACCACTGAGCACAGCTGCTGATGGGTGGACTCAGGACTGGGCCTTTCTTGCCTCCCTTCTTCATGGTTAGGGCCTGCAGCTGTGGGCTGGTTACCTTGGACTGTCCACAGGGCTGGAGACAGAGGCTGCAGTGGAGGCAGTGGCAACAATGACAGCGGCTGCAGCCAGGGGAGACAAGGCAGCAGCAGGCAGCTGGGCAGAAGCGGGCAGCAGCAGTGTGGTGGCATGGCTGGTGCATACTGGAGCATGCTCAGTAGGGGTGCTGATGAGATGGACCAAAAAGAGAACAGGTCAAGGGAGCACTGGCAGCCTGTAGCAGAGGCAAGATGGATGGAAGGACCATGGGTACTGAAAACAGAACAGGAGCTTCCGGAGGGCATGTCCTCCTGGGAAGAAGGACCCTTCCCAGGAGAGTGGGACCCTGACCGGTTAAGGGAAGGAACCCCTCCAGGACCTAGAAGGGCAGGCCTGAGATCAGAGTAAGGGGCAGGGCTCTTGAGAGGTATCACATACAGAGAAATATTCTCAATCCTGGTGGGATTCTTTGCTCTCCAATTTTCTGTATTTCCTATTTTTTCATTCATCAGCATGTGTTATGAAAGTCCTACCTAAAAAACCAAACTCGCTGCCAAGGAGTCAATTCTGACTCACAGTGACCCCCAAAGGGTTTCCAAGACTATAAATCTTTATAAAAGTAGATTGCCTCATCTTCCTCTTATGGAACAGCTGGTGGGTTTGAACCACTGATCTGGTTAGCAGCCAAGTGCCTTACCTATTATACCACTAGAGTGAATGATCAACTCTGGATCTCCCTTAACTCTGCTTTCCTTTCCCGTTTGACCTTCTCCACTTAGTTAGGGACCTACCGTGGCTTTGGGAAGAGATGAGACAGCAAGCAAGGCAAAGTCAAATACTTAAGCATTAAGGACTTAGGGTCTGGGAGGTAAGAACTTGAGCTTTAGGCTTCAAAGGATTCAGCAATGACAACACATTTGGAGGATGGATGAAGGCTACTCCACTTCAGACAATGAAGGTTATCTGGACCAGGAATGTACAATGTGGTATGTGTGGTTCCAGAATAAAGACATTTGTGCCTCTCTTCTGTGTAGTCCCTGTGGAAGTGGCAGAACTTGAGTGTTCTCCATGACCATGGAGCAGGCAGACCTGAGGCACACCCCATGCCACTGTGTGCCTGGGAGCTGCAGAGGGTTTCTTGGACATGGCCCTGACTGCCTGCAAATCTGAAAGACCTATAATTGGAAACAAGAGTGGTGACCGTTCTGTCAGTGTGGACTAGTGTGACCAGATGGGATGAGGATATCCTAGCAGACTTTTGTGCAGGTAGACCATGATCAAGGACCAAGGCCCCCACACCCCCATCCTGAATGCCTTTGCATTCTATAATTTCCTCTTCCCAAAGTGCTGCATGGAAGAGAGGAGTAGTCAGACCCTTGGTTGACTGGAATTAAGTTTCAATCATCTGAAAAATGGAGCAGAAAATAAAAATTAAATTATAGAAAAGCAAAGAAATGCATATTCTTTGCCTGTTTGGGTCTCTGAACTAAGATTTGCATGGAGACCCCATACATATCAGAGTAGAACTGTGGTTCATAAGGTTCTCAATGGATACTTTTGAAGTAGTTGTTTGCCAGGACTTTCTTTGGAGGTGCCTCTGGGGAACTCGAACCTCCAACTTTTTGTTTAGCAGCTGAGTACATTAACAACTTGTATCACCCAGGGACTCTTTTTTTTTTGGTTATGTAATTCATCTATCCACCTCACACTATATGCAGGTATTGTGTCTTTAATTCTGCACAGCAGCCCTCTAATGTAGGCATTAATTTTATTTCACAGATGAGACAACGTAGACTAACCTCAATTGCTCAAGGTCCTGTTGTTAGATGCCATGTGATCGAGTCTATTTTTAATTATGTGACAAAGTAGAACTGCCCTGTAGGGTTTTCTAGCCTATAATCTTAAGGAACCCTGATGGTGTAGTCTGCTTCCATAAAATTTAGGAAAACTCAATGGGGCAGTTCTACACTGTCCTATAAAGTTGCTGTGAGTCAAAATCTACTCAAGGGCAACAGGGTTTGAGAATCTTTACAGGAGCAGATGGCTAGGCCTTTCTCCCACGGAGCCAGAGCTCATGGGTGGTTTTGAACTGCCAACCTTTCAGTTAGCAGCCAAGTACCTAACTGTTGTGCCAGCAAGGATACATGCTCAAGGTTTCAGAATATATCAGTAGTGATGGCAGGATCTGCTTGAGGGTCTTTTTGATTAGAAGCCTTGGCCAGTACCTCAAGTGGTGGAGAAGAAAGAAAGCTCTTGCTGTGATGAACCTAGTAGATTCTTTCCCCAGTAAAAGTCACTCTTCTGGTTGGAAGAAACAATTAGAATATCAATGGCTCCATCTAGTGAGTGTTCACCACAGGTCAGGCCTTGTGCTCAACAGCTATAGGAACATCTTCCACTGGATCATTTTAACTTCCCAGGGTATTTGGCATCACCATACCTACTTCACAGCTGAAGCGCCTGAGGTCCAGAGAGACTAAGTCTCTGGTCAAGCATCACACAGCTGCTAAGTGGCAGAGAAGGTTTGAACCCCAATCACTATGTGGCAGCAGTGCTTCTCAAACTTTCACATTTGGAACTGAGAATCACCTGGGGAATCTTGTTAAAATGTAGGGTCTGATGGCAGTGGATGGGTAGGGCTGAGAGTCTACATCTCTCGCAAGCTCCCTGGGGATACTGATGTTGCTGGCCTGTGGATCACACTGTGAATGGCAAGGTGCTACAGAGGTCTGTCTCAAAAAGAAATGCAAGTGGGACATGATCAACTGACCAAAGCATTGCAGAACTGCTTTCCTCCAGCTGGCAAGGTGTGTGGTAGAGAAAGGCACGAAATAGTGTGAGAGGCTTGGGAAGAACAGAGCTAGAGAAGTGGCTATGTCAACCGCGCCAGGAGAGGGAGAGCAATTCCTGCATGGGTAGCATTGTGATGGGCAAGTGGGCAGTGGCCATGTCCTATCTGGTCCTTCACTGGCTTAAAGGTTCAAAGAGGAGGCCTCAGGCAACTCAGCTCACAGGCCTGTAGCAGTGGCTGGTTCCTGGCCCTTCCATGAGGCTGCTCACACACCTTCCATGAAGGAACTGTTCTCTGGAAGCCATGCCTGGGATGTAGCTGCCTAGAGGAAATGCAGGCCCAAAAGCCATGTCACTGAGTTGGCTGCTCAGACGACTCCTCATGCCATGGACAGGTAAGGCCCGAGCTGACTCAGAACATGGTCTCCTTTACCTGCTTCTCCTTGACCCTGTTACATGCTCCCAGTGAATCACTGGGAACTAAGAATGCTGAACAGGACGGAGTGATGACAATATCCAGGCTTGGGAGAGAATTTTGTAGAACAAATGGGAAGTTGATTTTGCTTGTCTCCTTTGCTCCAATTCACTGTCACAGAAGCTTACCTGCTGCTCTCGCCATACATAACTCCAAATGGACCTTGGATTCTAGAGGATGGAATTGGAACTGAACATGCACCTTAGAAAAATTCGTCATCTATCCCAGGGCTTGGACAAAGAGTACTGCCAGGTACACTCAGGCATGTACATGAGTCTGCTCTGCTGTTTGGGTTCTTGCTGAACATCATCCTTTCTAGAACCACTGTCTGTAGAAACTGAGCAGTCAGGGCCTACGGGTGGAAGGGCTGACACTGAAGGATGTTCTGAAGAATCTTGAGTTCTTGTGCAGGTGAGCTGCTGCCAAAAGTTCCACAAGCTCCCAGGAAGCCCCCAAAAGGACGCACCAGAAAGCAAGACTGCAGAGCACTCACTTGGCCCTGGATTCAGTTCTATATAGACAGTGTCCATGAGATTGCCCTCAGCCTGGCCCTGGATTCTTCAGTTGCCTCCTGGACCAGTCATGGTTCACTTTAAACATCTTAGCAAAAACCAAACTATACTCAAATATTCTGCCTTTATAGAGAGGGTATAGCCAGGAAGGCTACAATCTTCTTTTTAGTTCATTTCTTCTCTCAATGCAGTGGGCATCAGGTGGAGGGTGCCAACTGGTGCCCCTACTCTGTTGTGAGTGCCTTGGTAGGGGGAATGGTGGTGTTGAGTGATATTATTATTGATGGCAATGACATTATGTACAGAAAGCATGGGGATGGTACTGGGTCTTGGGGTTTGGGGTCATTGGGGTCAGATTGGAATTGTTGGTGATGGTGGCAGTATTGTGATTGGTATTGATGGTACTGGCTGACATCATATTGATGATGGCTGACATATGGGGTGAGGATGCTTCTGTGTTTAATATCAACGATGGTGGTGATGTTGTATCTGGAACTTGTGTTAGTTAAGATAGTGGAATATGAAAATCTCTGTTGATTGGTGATGACAAGACCAGTCTGGCAGCTGATCTTGAAATTGTTGTTTACACTGACACCCAGACAGGCTGCATTCTGGAAATCTTGCTGCCTGATCACTCAAGGACTCAAAAGCACCCCTGACCATGTCACTTTGCAGTAGAGCTGCTGCACTGCACAGCTCCAGGGGCCCCATCTACATGGTTGTCTGTATAAATGACACCTACAAGGACTATGCAGTGCACAGCTATCATCAAAGGCTATAGTGGGGATGGTGCCTTCTCTTCAGTTTTGCAGCCTTTGCTAGTTCCACAGTGCCTTCAGAATAAATTCAAAATCCCACTGTCTAGCATTTCCAACCTGGGCCATTCTGTTACATCCTCTACATTTCCCCCATTTCAGCCAAAATGGTTACTTAATTCAGGTTTCTGGGGCACCTCATGTTTTCATCAGCATCTCTGCTTCCTCTGTATGTGTCCAACCTTCTCTATTTGCACATGCCTGAATTCTCACTGTTCTTGAAGATCAAACAACACAGACCACTTCTTCCAGGAAACCTTCTCTGACCCTCCGGTTGGAGGCATTCCTTGTCTGTGGATCCCACACCCTGTTAAGGGATCCTCCTTCAGCCCTCCATCACAGCCCATCACAACCACACTGGCCTTTTCTGATTTCTTTAGCACTCGCTACAGCCAGGCACAGTACGTTGCCAAGTGCCCACAGACACTGAATGCTGAGTAAGGACATCTCTCTCTTTACATCAAAGAGCTTTACATGGTCCCTGGCCTGAGGCCTTTGAGGTGTTTCACACAGGGGCCTGGGATAGCAGGGAAGGTACAGTCTGGCTTGAAAACAAACAGAAGCTTTCTGGCCTTTAACCAGGTGGCTCTAAGATGGCTCTGACAGGCTTGGGGCTGGGAACAGGGGGTCACACCCCAGTTAGTTCTGAGTGATTAGCTGAGGTACTCTCTCAGCCTCAGGTCACCTGCCTGCCAGAACCTCTTTTTGTCTGGTACACACCTGCCCCAGAACCCATCTTTGGGTCTTGAAGTTCCCAGTAAAAGGTCAGCTAAATATGGGTGTGCTCCAAGATGCCTAAATGTAGGGAGGAGTACCCCCTTCTGCTCCTCATGGATCTCCTTGCCAATGTGATACGGATCTATGATCTTGCCTGGCCATGGCACTGAATTCAGATTGTTGGAGGAAAGAAGAGTTGTGTGTGTGGGCATAGTGGAATGGACTGGTGAAGGCTCAGGAGAGCATCTCAATTGGGTACACAGGATAGAGCAGCCTCCCTGGGCTGCCCTTCCAAGTGGATTGCTAAGGTCCCTGGAGGGAGCAAGAAATCCTATTCCCAGGCAGTGGGAGAGGGGAGCCAGGCTCTAGCCCAGTCTAGCCACAAGGATGGGAGGGGTGTTCACAAAGGATGGGCCTCAGTGGCTGTCTTTATTTGTTAAATGCCATTTGGTCTGATGTTCTCAGACTGTGATTCCTTACAATCCAGGACTAGACTGGTAGTAGACAGGTGAGTGGGATGTGAGTTAGAAGCTCCTAGCTCCATGCTTTCTAAGCCTGCCCCACCTGACCATCAGGTGAAACTTTTTCCAGCCATTGGTGCTCTGATTATTGTTGCTAGCTGCCATTGAGTCAGCACAATGACCCCATGCACAACAAAACTAAATACTGTTCAGTCCTGTGCCACCCTCATGATAGGCTGTGGACTAGACGGTTGTGACCCATGAGTTTTCGTTGACACATTTTCCAAAGTAGATTGCCAGGCCTTTCTTCCTAGTCTTAGCCTGGAAACTCCACTGAAATCATAACACCATGCAAGCCTCTAGTGACAAAATTCTACCACTGAACCACTTAGGCCCCTGCTGCTCTGTTAGGTGCTGTTGAGCCAGTTCTGACTCATAGTGACCTTATGTATAACAGAACAAATGTTACCCAGTCCTGTGCCATCCTCACAATCACTGTTATATTTGCATCCATTGCTGAAGGAAGACGTCGATGAGATGGATTGACACAGTGGTTGCTGCTCTGGGTAGCCCTTTCTAAATGCTCAAGACTAGGACCAGGCTATGTTGTTGTTATGTGCCATTGAGTCAGACCTGACTCATAGCAACCCCTCCTTGGGTTTCCAAGGCAGTATCACTATGGAAGTAGATTGCCCAACCTTCCTTCCGAGGAGTGGCTGGTGGGTTTGAACTGCCAGCCTTCTGGTTAGCAGTCAAGTGCCTTAGGCAGTATGCTACAAGAGCACCAGGCTATAGGTGGGTGGAATTGAGAGCAAGACCCCAGCTGGAGGCCTCCCCTTGATCCTCCACCTGCCAGCTGAATAAGACACTATCAGGCCTGTCTTCCTTCTCTTCTCTCCATAGCTGGGCTGTAAGCCCATCGAGACCCTCCAGAAGTGCTGCTCAGAAGTCCAAGTGCACATGTCTGAGTCCCTCTGTCCCTGCTGCCTGGACCAGGGCTGAACAGGAGCACAGACTTTTGGGGGAAGGGGCTCGTGACATGCTGTCCCGTGGGGGAGGGAATGTAGGCTTGGCTCGTTGGCTGCTGCAGGGTGTGGGTGTCCTCCATGTATGTACATGCTACTCTATGGATGGCTAAGGCTGTCCAGCACAGATTCTGACTCTGCTATCCCCTTTTTCTGAGCTTTGTAGCCTGGGTATGGGACCAACGGCACAGGAGAGCAGCAGCAAGCAGAGCTATGCTGGGTCCCCAGCCCCATGGTCACTGCCCCCTCCTTGTCTCAAGTGCTGCCATCACAGCTCCTCTTGGATAGTACACACATACGCACAGCATGACTGGGCATGGTTTGGTTCACTTCAAATCCTTTTTATTTCAGAGTGAGCATGCTGATATGTACAGGATAGAAAGCCGTGGAGCCAAGCACACATGTTACAGAGAGAAGAATGCACAGGCCAATCTTGCCACAGCCAGGAGGCCCCATCAATAGGGCTCTGCCCCATCTACCCTAGGACTTCCACTTCCCCCTTTCCGGCAGCCCTGAGCCCCAGAGTGCATTGGTCTCTCCCCAGGACCCTGATCTATAGGACTCTGTCCTGGACGGCAGTAGACCAGGCTGCTTCTCCTGGAGCCAGGGTAGACATGAAATTGAGTAGTGGCATGTTCCATTTCCCTTGCCTCTGGGGTGTTGTCAGCAAACCCGTCATGTCCTCTCTGATCTATTGGCTAAGGATCTGTTCAGCTGAGCAGAGGCTCAGGCTCTTTGAGAATTGGTGAAGCTAGGATGGGAGGGGGTGGGTCTGGGGGTGCAGTGCCATGGAGGCTGTGTCATCTACTTAGGCAGGTGGAGCATTGAATTGATGCAGTGACTATCAACAGGTGCCCCCCAGCACAGCTATACATTCTCAAGCATCACCGTAGGGCTCACATGCCAGGTCTGTGTGGGGGCAAGGAGGGAGGGGGACCAGCCTGAGGGGTAAGGGGTTCCTGGTCGGCCTTTTAGCTTTTAACGTTAAGGATTTGGGCTGAGAGGCCGTGGTGCCAGTTGCGCAATTTGGCAAAACGTGGGCTGTTACGTTCCGTTTCAAACCTTTCCCTGTGGCACAGAGAGAGAGAGAGAGAGAGACAGAGACAGAGACAGAGAGAGACAGAGAGGAAGAAAGAAAGGGGTTAGGGGAGGTGTCTGCCATTGCCCTGCTGATAGCTGGGCAGAGGCATGGAGGTTGGCTTGGATAGAACCTGCCATCCATAGGGGACTTTCTAGGTGGTCAGTCCTGAGTTGGGACAGGACCAGAGTCATAAGAACCAAAATCTAGGGATTGAAACCTTGTGCTTGAGTCAGTAGGGCTTGGTGGGCAAAGGCAGGGCTCCAGGTTCTCCCTGGCCTGTGTGGTTAGGGCTGGACAGGGCTGCTTTGGCCATGGGCTCTTGAGACTGAACCAAATGGACAGGTAGACCTAGCATGGTCTCTGTCCCCTAGCTGGGCACCAAGATGGATGAACACCTGTCCTTGTGACAAGGTCTGGTGAACAGACCCACTGCCTCCCTGGGCTTCTCCAGCCTCTGTCAAGCCTTCACTGTCCCAGAAACACTGATTGCCCAGACCGCCCATCCTGAGCGCTGGCCAACATATGCATGCACACATACACTTGCAAGGCCACAGCCCCAGATATAGAAGGCCAGGACAGTCACACTTCCCGCCAGGAGGGCCTCTGGGGCTCAACCCACAGCCTGCTCAGCCTGAGGACACAGGACAAAGCAGGCAAGGAGCAGCCAGAAATGCAGACATAAGGAAAGAGTGTACCCAGGGAAGGCCAGTGCATGAATGTCAGAATGCCAGGACCTCTAGACATGGGGAGAGGGACTCTGGCAGCTCTAGACCAGAGAGGACAAAGTGGTGGCAAAGTGGCACATCTAACCACATGCACATTTTGTTTAGTCTGTGCAGTGTATTAGATACGGTCAGAATACAAAGTGTGCCATCCATGCCATGGGATGCTACTAATTCATAAAGAAAAGAAAGAATAGACTAGTGATAGGTATACTCAACAACCTGGATGAATCCCCAGAAAATTATGTTGATTGAAAAAAGTCAACCGTACTATGGCATAGTGCCTAAGGCATTTGACTGTTAACCAGAAGGCTGGCAGTTCAAATCCACCAGCCACTCCTCTGAAGGAAGATTGGGCAATCTACTTCTGTAATGATACTGCCTCAGAAACCCAAGGAGGGGTCGCTATGAGTTGGATCCTACTCAACAGCAGTGAGTTTGGTTTTTTTTTGGACTGGGTCACTTACTATATCATTCCATTTATATAACATTTTCACAGTGACAAAATTATAGGAATGGAGAACAGATTAGTGTCTCCCAAAGGGTGTGGCAGGGAGGAAGGTAGATATGGGTAATTCACTGTCGTCGAGTCAATTTCGACTCATAGTGACCCCTTCTTGGGTTTCTGAGGTGGTATCACTATGGAAGTAGATTGCCCAACCTTCCTTTCAAAGAGTGGCTGGTAGGTTTGAACTACCAGCCTTCTGGTTAGTAGTCAAATGCCTTAGGCACTACCCCACCAGAGCTCCTGAGATTTGGGTAGAAAAAGGCAGCTCTCTGAGGGATCTTTGTGGTGACAGAAATGTTCTGTATCTTGAATGTATCAATGTCAATAATCCAGTTGTTACATTAGACTATTGTTTGGCAAATGTTACCCTTGGAATAAACTGGTCAAAGGGTACAGAGGAGCTCTCTGTATTATTTCTTTAAAAGAACGTGAATATACAATTATTTCAAAATAAAAAAATTAACTGAAAAATTGCCAGAATGTAAAAAGTTGGGAAGATCAGCTTGAATCTGTTGCTGTCAAGTCAATTCCAACTCATAGTGACCCTACAGGACAGAGTATAACTGCCCCATAGGGTTCCCAAGAGTGTAAATCTTTAGGGAAGCAGACTGCCTCATCTTTCTCCCATGGAGCACCTGGTGTGTTCAAACTGCTGCCTATTTGGTTAACAGCTGAGCACTTAACTATGGCACCACAAAGGCTTCTTAGATAAGCTTTAGGTCTTTAGAAATCAGAGGATATGGCAGTGCTGGTCATACATTTCTGCATGGTAATAGTCACTGGTCATCAGGAGGTGAGATGTGCTGCCCAGCTCCCTGTGTCCTCTCCCACATCTGCACTGCCTTCCAGACTCCTGCTCTACACCCTGAGTTCTGCATATTGGTCCATGTGTAAGATTATGCTTGATGAACGAGCCCACCACTAACATATTTGAAAAGCACTGCTTTAGTTCAACATTCCTCCTTTTGTACCAGGAGGAAACTGAGGGCCAGAGTCAGCACATGGATGGCCTGAAGCCACACAGGAGGTTGGTGGCGGAGCTATGGTCCAAATGTATCTTCTTTCCTTGCCACATACCTGTCTCTGAGGGCAGAGAAAAGGGGAAAAAGATGGCAGGGAATGCGGAACCACTCTGACAGCACCACCAGCAGAAATGACCATGACCACCCCACGGAGACCACTCAGGACACAGAGGATGGAAATCAGACTGTCAGTGTGCAAGGCAATCACTACTTTTACCAAGGCATGCAGCAGAGCAACAGAGTCTGTCAACAGGGTCAAGGGACAGTCATGGGGAATCAGCAAGTCCTGGGAGCCTACTCTGCTTGGAGCTGTTTAGAAATCCACAGCTAACCCAGGAAAGGAGAAGGGAGAAGAATTCAGAAAAAGAAAGGGAGAGAACAGACAGGAGAGTGGGCAAGAGAGAAGGGAGGAGAGATACTGGGTTGTCCATGAGGGCTGCTCAGAGGAGGAGACACTGTGGGGGTCCCAGCCACTCCAGTTAGGTTTTCAACTTGCAAGGGTGGCAGAACACCACTCGTCTGTCAGGTGGGTGATATGTTTCTATGATCCTGGAAGCTATGCCACAAGCATTTCAAATACTAACAGGGTCACTCATGGTGGACAAATTCAGCTGAGCATTCAGACTAAAACACAGGGAAGCAAGGCCTGGCAATGTACTTCCAAAATACAGCCAGCCAATAAAAACTCTATGGATTACAACAGAACATTGTCTGGTAAAGGGCTGGAAGATGAATTCACTAGGTTGGAAGACACTCAAAATATCTAGAGGCTGCAACAATGTCTTAAGTATACCATGGATTGTGTAGATGGTGCTAGACTGGGCAACATTTCCTTCCATTGTAACATGAGTTGGTGACAACTCCACAGCAAGTAACAATAACAACAACAAAGGGTAGCAGAACACCAGGGAGTAAAATCCACTAAACAGTGGTAACTTTTGTAATTGATAGCTGCCCTGCATTCTTGTGAGGGTCCTTTAAAGTGTGGGACCTGTGCTTTGCCAACAACATGAGGGTCTGCCATGTGAGCTTGGAGCTGAGTTCTTGTGCACAGAGAGGGAAAAGGACATTGAAATGGCCAGGGCACCTGTCGGAGGGAGGAGGCAATGAGTTCTGGTACTTCATCAGAGGGGTGAGGCAGAACAAAGAATTCTTGCCAGCTACACAATGGAGAAGGTAGTGGGAGGGTTTTTACTGTGAGATGTGCAATGCAACCTTCACCTTCAACTACTCTACGCCATCTCCAGAAAAATCAACATTGTTCCTTAGTGCTTGTGAATAGGAGAGATCTGCCACCCTACCAAGAGGGGCAGCAGGTCAATACAGAGACTACACTCATAGATAGTAGAGCCACAACACTGGGGACGGGAAGTATCTGGGTTCCACAGTGGGGTCCTCCAGGATGGTTATACCCAAGCTGTGGGGGTCCATATGCTTCTTAAATTCAAGCCCTGCCCCAGAACCAGACTTGCCTCTCATGTTATTGTTGTTATTTGCCATGGAGTCAGACCTGACTCATAGCGACCCCTCCTTGCGTTGCCAAGGCAGTATCACTAAGGAAGTAGATTGCCCAACCTTCCTTCCGAGGAGTGGCTGGTGGGTTTGAACCACCAGCTTTCTGGTTAGCAGTCAAGTGCCTTAGGCACTACACCACCAGAGCTCCTATGAGTGCCAAATGTGGACTGGCCTGCTGGGCCATTAGATCCTGAAATGCCTGCCCAAGGTCACAGCAAGCTATTTGACTTCTCTGGGTTCTGCATTCAGCGTTTGGGCTGGAGGCACTATTAGCACTAGGATAATTCTGATGGAAGCTGGGTATACACAGAATCACTGGCATGTACTAGAGAAGGTCCCAGGAAGCCACCCATGTGGAAGCAGACAAACTGAAAAACCAAATCCACTGGCTTTGAATCAATTCTGACTTATAGTGACACTATAGGACAGGGTAGAACCGCCCCATAGGGTTTCCAAAGCTGTAAGTCTTTGTGGGAGCAGACTGCCACATCTTTCTCCTGTGGAGTAGCTGTTGGATTTGAAATGCTGAACTTTTGGTTAGCAGCCGAACACTTTAACCACTGTGCCACCAACCCTCTAGGAAGCAGACAAGAGACTAGTGTTTAAGGCAGCTGGATAGACTGTGTCCTAAAGTCTTGGGGTTTTTCCTGGGAGGGAGCTAAGTCCATGAGTGGTGCGTGGGCTATTCAGGGGCCCTGCCTGGCCTCATCTGTAAAGATAAGCTCCCTGGAGACTAGACTTTGTCTTGGGCTGTTGGCGGGGGGTGAGGGGGTGGGGGGGGTGGCTACTTGCTACTAGACACCGAAGGCACTGTCAGAATTTCTGAAGCCAAGGTCAAGAGAGGAGAAGGACTATGTGGCTGCTCTGGAACTCTGGACAGGATGGGCCTTGGAGGCAGGGCTGGGAGAGAGGTAAGGAGAAAGTCTACAGATCCCTTCAACTTGTGAACTTATACCTGTTCTCCAGGTCACAAAGGCCCATTTGGTTCTGAGTGCCTGACAACACAAGGCATCATTCCAGCCTTCTCACCATACATCAACATGAAGAAGGCTCCACCTTGGGTCCATGAAAAGAAAAAACCCACAGTCCTCCTGTGGCCATGGGGAGGGCAGGCAGTTTTTGGAGGCTATGATCATAAATAAAACCCTCTAGAAATTAAAGTCAGGAAGAGGGAGAGGAGTAGGGGATGTAAGTCCCTCCAGTTCTAGGCAGAGGTTTGCTGGGTGCCCAAGTGCCTGCACTATACAGTTCAGAGACCCAGACGGAGGGGTTGGTGTGGTGCAATGCCTGCTGAAGGAAGCCCATTTCTCAGGGTTGAGGTCCTGGGGCTCAGGGAAGAAGCAGCCCTCTTTCTGGATGTCCCTAAAATTAAACCCTACAGTAGCTGGGTTACAGGCACTAAGGACTGCAACTGGTTTCTCAAGCTAGTGCGGGGACAGTCACCCAGAGGGACAGTATGATCCCCACCCCTCACATCTATATGAAAAGGCATCTGAGACAAGGGAGAGTAGAGGCGAAGGACAAGGTTGGAGACCACCTTTAGTACTGTCCTCCTCACTCATGCCTTAGCGAAAGAATATTTCAGAGCCTACAAATATTCTAGGGGAAATATAAAAGACAAATGTTCACTGTAAATAACTCCTATGAAGACAAAAAAGATGGAAAACAACAATGTTGGCAAGGATGTAGAGAAACTGAAATTCTTAATCTCTTACTGGTGGGAATGCAAAATGGCACAGCTGCCGTGGTAAAATAGTTTGGAGATTCCTCAAAAAGTTAAACATAGAACTACTATATGACCCGGCAATTTCACTCCTAGGTATGTACCCAAGAGACTTGCAAGCAGCAACACAAATAGACACATGTATACCAATGTTCATTTCAACACTATCCACAATAGTCAAAATGTAAAAGCAACCTAAATGTCCACTAACAGATAATGTATAAACAAAATGTGGTATATACATGCAGTGGAATAGCAGCCATAAAGAGAAATAAAGTCCTGATACATGCTACACCATGGATAAATCTTGAAAACATTATACTGAGTGAAATAAGCCAACCATAAAAGAACAGACATTATACGATCTCATTTATATGAAATATCTAGACTAGGCAAAGATATAGAGACCAAAGTTTAGTGGTTACCAGGGGCATGAGAGTAGGGAAAACAAAGAGTCATTGTTTAATTGTACACATACTAAATGATGAATTGGCAAATGTCGTGTTATAAATATCTTTGCAACAACAACAAAAAGTTCATGGTAACCCACCTTCACCAGCACTCTTCCCTTCCTGTGTGAGGCTAATGAGGTGAATGCTTAGAGTAGAAGCTGGGGCCATGCATATGAGAGGGTAGAGGAACTTGAAAGAACCAGAAGCACTACTGAAGGAGGAGACGGGGCAGAAGGCATGCGTCCATGTCTGGTGGAAGGGAGAGAAAAGTTGCCAGCTGGCTTTTTGACAGAAGGGGCCTGGGAAGATTTTTTCTATTTGCTGTGGGGTGTGTGCTGTAAAGCCCTCTCTCTAACAAATCTTTGGTCAGGTCTACATTGTTCACTGGAGCATCTATGTGGGTGGTTCAAGGCAGAGAATGGGACACACATGGACCCAGCATGAGGGACAGTGGGGGAGGAGGAGAGGGTATGGATATCACAGTCACACTTAAAATAGCCAGATAGTAACTTCTGAGCTAAATGAAACAGTATTTCCTTTCAGTCTCTATGCAGATACACTTCAGCATGGTGGGGTTAAGGAAAGTTACTGGGCAGCACTCCATTGTTCGCAGGCCTGAGAGTACTGCCCTTTATGCTTGGGTGCCTTAGCCTAGAAATGGGAGGAATCTGGAGTAGCAAAAATATAGGTTCAAGAATAAAAACCACATCAATTTCAAGCTGACCCCAGAGTCCTACTCTCCATGCAGTCCAGTGGCCATTGTATTCAGGTTAACAAATGTGGAAAGCTTGGCCTGGGACGGTAAGGGCCTCTGAAGCCCACCCTTTCGCACAAAGGCAGTCACAGGATATGCTGGCCCAAGACAAGCTCTCCCTGGAAGAGCATGCTGAAGACATATTGATGTCAGAAGTATAAACACAATCACACCAAGACCCACATCTTGCCATGGAAGGCTCTAGCAGATTCTAGTGGATTCCGGGGCAATGTGCCTGCCTCCTGCTCAGGGTCATGAGTTGTGGGGTAGTGGGTGTGACTCAGACCTGCCACTGTCAGAAGCCCATGCTCCTGATACCTAGACCTGTGCAAGCCCCTCCTTATGCCCAGGGCTTGTCTTTCCTTGTAGCAGCTGCTCTGCTGTAAGCAACTGATGGAGCTGGACACATGAGCCTAGAGGTCAGGCACTCATGCCACACACAGCCCCCATTGCCTGGTGCCCAGCACTCATACCCACAAGCAGTCAGCCTGGTGCCCTCACAGGGACAGGTGTCTTCATTCTCAATAACCCAGCAAAGGCCAAAGCAGCTCTATCTCCTGCCCAAGTACAGAGCCAAGGGCGGAGCCAGGGAAGCCCAGAGTCCTCACTTCTGTGGCCTGGGGCCTAGGGAATAGTGACTGAGATGCAGGCTCCCACCTCAATGACCCAGAATGGTTGCCCCCAGGCCAGCATCTACTGAAGGCCTTTGGGAGCCAGGGGTTTCCAAATGCATGAACTGGAGAGTTTTCTTGCATGGGTCATGGACCAAAGGGCTACCTGGGGAGGGAATGGGGTTATGAGGGGTAAGACCTCAGAGCCTGAGTCCAGGCACCTACCTTGATCTTCGCAGAGCTTCTTCGTCCGGGTCTCGCACTGCAGATAGAAAGAAGCTTGGAGTCAGAGGGAATCATAGGGAGCATAAGAAAGAAAACCTTCTGGAGCTCTAGGGGCACACTGAGTACCCAAGGTACAGTTTGTGCACCTCCTCCCTGTAAACTGTGGAAGGAAAGGGAAGGGAAGGGACCCATATGCTGGGTGGAAGATAAAGGGGAGAACAGAGACATCAGAGGAACTGGTGCAGTGGGGAGGGAACAGTCTGAGGCACGGCCTGTGAAGTCCTCTTATCCCAGCCCAGAGCTGTCACTGCACTTGGAAGCAGCATAGAAAGACTGCCCCCAATGGAAGCCAAAAAGAAGGTGATATCATTGGACAGCTTGCCCCTAGGGGTGCTGAAGGGGCCCAGAGGAGCCCTGTAGGTCGTTAACCATCCATCAAGGCCACCAATATCTTTAGGGGCTGAAGACTTGGCTCCTGACTTCTGCAGACTGTGGAGTAGGGTCCAGGAACCCTAAAGGACCCTCTGCATCTCCTGCTCTATCTTTACCCCATGGCCTTCACTTACTGTACTCTGTCCCTGTCATCTGGGCCAGGATGCGGAAAGAGCGAGACTGCAGGTTAGAGGAGCGGCGGGCCCACTCATCTGCCTCCTCTTCTGGCTTGTTCTGGTTCTTAATCACAGCCTGGTACACAGGAGAGGCACTGTCCACAGCCAGGTCTTTAACAGGAAGGCTCCTGCGATGCAGAAAGAAGCCATCGGAAGGGGCTAGCCTCGAACCGACTCATTGGCCTGACTCTTATGGTCTCTTCCCACTATGCCCTTTTCCCACTGCTCTCTGAGAAACTGAGATGGCTTGCCTGGGTCCTCAGTGCTCTAGGTGGTCACAGTAAGTGAATCTTCCTGCTCATGAGGCTCAGGAGGCTGAGACCCTTCTTGTCTCCCCACCCCATGCTAACTCCAGGCACAGGACTAAAACTGGGGTCCAGAAAGTTCAGCTGACTAGCTCCAGCTTACAGTTAGTTATAGAGGCTCTGTAGGAAGCCTTGAACCCAGGCTTCCTGGCCCCCAGCCCAATGTTCTTTCCACCACACCCCCCTTAGTCATGAGGGCTTAGGAAGGCCATTTCTACCTACCAGGGCCTCACATAGATCTGGAGGCATGCCTCTGCTCAGATACTCAGCCTGCCTAGTACCTCTGCCTGCCTCAATGTCTGCCCCTCCCTAAGGGCTGGCTCGCTGGGAAAGCGTTCTTTCCAGTGTCCATGTCCTCTACTCTTTCTCCAAGGAGCTGGACAGAAGAATTGGCCCGGTCTCCCACAGTACTAGGTTCTTAGGATTAAGTTCCTGTGCCTGGCTTAGGGTGAGCCATGAGAGCAGAAGTGGAGAAAGATCATAGTTGAGCTGAGTTGTCCATACTTCCCTGAAGGCTCTGCCCAGGTCCAGAGAACTACAGGTACTAGCAAACAGAGGAGAACAGCAGATCCTTCTGGGGTCCAGCCAGGGAGGGGCCTGAGACTGCCCAAGGGACACAAGGAGAGCATGGGATTTCTCTCAGGAAGCCATTTCTGGGATAGAGAGCAATCTCAAGGGTTTCCAAAGCAGAGGCTGGGCCTGCTGAAGGTCTTTGGGTGAGAAGGGCAATAGGAAGGGATACCAATATAACAACTCCTGATTCCTGGCTCGCTAGGAGTTGAGGGAGAGAGGAAGTATGGGTTGTGCCACAGGATAGTGAAAGTGTGGATCCTAGTACAAGCCCTGACCTTGAGCCTGACCACATAGAGCTTTGAGGTCCAGAAACAATAATAATAATAATAGATGGAATATGTTTGCTGCCATTTTCCTGGAATGTGCCCATGAGGAGCTCCAAGAGCAAGAAGGTGGCCAGAAGGGAGCCCCTAGGGATTCTATATGATTGATTTTTGCTTCCCACAGCACTGGACAGACACCAGTTGCTGTGACAGAGACTGCAGTCAGATAAAGGAACTGCTATGCTCAGGAAGAATAAATACACAGAGAGGATGAAATTGGCCCTGCATCCTGTGAGGGTTAGAGGCCTCAGTCTGGAGCCGTTTCCAGTCTGCTCTCCAAGTCACAGGAAACACTCCACAGTCTCCGTCAATGTCCCCTCCATGCTCTGCCCTCTCATCTGACTCATCTTTCATTTACCATGGGTGGTCCTGGTGGATGCTTTGAGTATCCAGGGGAGTAACCTCCAACGGGCCCCCTTGCCATCCTCTGTCCCTGAAGAGGCACCCAGTATGGATTCTGACATCCAGGTCTATATTTTCTTGTTGCAGATAGGAAAGGTTAGAGGGAACTTCCCCAAAGCATAGCAAGGAGTCCACATGATACAACCCCAGCCTTGGCTGGGGTAGGGCAGTGTGAATGTCATTACTCTGTGATTTCTGTGGCTGTAGAAACATTATTTGAGGCCAACCCCAAAAGACAAATCCTTGCCTGTACAGGCTGTTGTTGTTGTTGTTGTTGTTATATGCCATTGAGTCAGACCCTACTCATAGCGACCTCTCCTTGGGTTTCTGAGGCAGTATCACTATGGAAGTAGATTGCCCAACCTTCCTTTCGAGGAGTGGCTGGTGGGTTTGAACCGCAAGCCTTCTGGTATAGGCTGCAGGGGAGGTCATTTGGCTGTGAGGTCGGTGTGAGGAAGAATGTGTACAGAGCCATTGATCACTGATCTTCATACATATCCCACCAAACCCACACAACATCCCACAAAAAGAGAGCAGACAATGGGACAGATACCGTGGGGTCTACTTACGCCAGTGGTGAAGCCCTGTCAAGCAGAGGAAAACCCAGCAATGAGTGCATATCCATCATGGGAGAGCAGAGGGGTGGCATGCACACAAGAGAGCAGGGTGAGTATCAGGAATAAGTTTATAGAAATGAGGGGGGATAAAGGAGGAAGAGAGAGAGACAAAAAGAAACTGGTCAGTGAGGAAGGAACTGAGGATATTAACAGTAGAAGCGGAAGCAGCTCTTCTTACCCACCAGTACCTTGTGGCTGAGTTAAAAAGGGAAAGGCTGTTGCCTTCCAAGCACAAGAGGGAAGTGAAAGGGTAGGGAAGGAAGAGGAGAAGAGGGGGATGGAAGCCTGGATTAGAACAATGGTGCTTTGTGTTCCAAAAATTAGTGGTGCCCTATTGGTGAGTCAGGTCTGACTCAACAACACATAACAACAAGTGGTGAAACCAGGTGACAGCAGTCTTTTCTCAAGGTGCAGACAAACAAAATTAGTTAAAAGGACTTCCATTGCTTTCCACTGAATTTCCCTCTGGTGACTGCTACCACTTTTGAGAGCACACCAAGGACACAAGTGACGGACAAATGTTAATAGAAAATCCCGTTAGCCCTTGGGCTTAGCCAGGCAGCCTTGTTCTTCTGAGTGCATATGAGTTAATGATTGTGTCTTTAAACATGCATGGTCATATTTTCTGCTTTGAATGACAGAATTAAAGAAATCAACATCTGATGTTCCTCAAAGAGCTGTAGCCTAGAGCCAGGTTTGAGACCCACAGCTCCAGGGCAAGCAATCACTGCCCTCTGGTGGCTCAAATAAAGAACTGCATCTCTGACAGTGGGTTCCAGCACCCCAGGACCAGGAAAGCCTTGGAAATCGACACAAAAGCTCCATCCTTTGGCCTCACTGGAGCCTGACCCCTATAATATGCACCCACATCATGGCCACAGGGATTGGGTTCTGGAAAAGCCAAGAATTACGGGAGTTCTCTGGGCCTTTTTAACTGCTTCATTGCTCTTATAACACAGGTTTCTCCTAACTTCAGAAAAAAAGCACAACCATCATTTTAAAACTTCTTGCCTTGAGGTGGGATTACTGACCCAGGGAAACGATGTTGCCCCAAGAAATAATCAGCCTGTTCTGAAAGTCAAGACCAATAGTAATCCCAACAAGAAAAATGGGACTCTCTCTGTGTGTATGTGTGTGTGAGAGAGAAAGAGAGTAAGAGAGAGAGAATGAGAGCCAGAAAGACACACACGCACACACACACACACCTCCCCATTAAGGTTTACATAATCAGTAATTTCCTCCACAATTTTCAGCCAACTCTCTCCCAACTCAACTCTCAAGTTCTAATGGGCAAGTCCCAGGAACATAGTATGTCCTAAATCCTCCTGCCTGAGGGCAGGCTTCCCTAGGGCAAACAAGAGGAGAGAGGTGTCTAGTCCTGGGTGCCCCAAGCTCTGCAATGGGGCTGGCTGCCATCAACACCTTGGATGCTGTTCTACAGGCACCTTCCCAGGTGATAAACTCAATCATGTATTCCAATTGACTCTTACAGCTGTAAGAATGCAGCCATTTTTCCCCAAAGAAAGGCTTAGCTGAGAAACCTGGGGGATATCCAGAGTGTGTCCTTTGTGCACAAGATTCTAGAAGTCCCTTTCTAACCTATCCCCCTCATGGACTCTTCTCTATGAAGTTTTCTCCAACCTTCTCCTAACGCTGATGTTGCAGTAGATTCTGAAGAGAGAACAACCATGTTCTGGACAGCCCTGCGAAGGCTGGCTTCCCTCCAAAGACCTGAGCACCGCAAGGCCTTTGGCAGGAGAGAGAAAGGTGGTCCGATGCCTAAAGATCCAGTGGCTCACGGTGGCCTCCTCAGGCACTGCGCCCTGCTATGTGGCGGGAGGTGGTGACCCATGGTGCAGGAGGGGAGACGCTTACCCACTGAAGTCACTGCCCTGGGCTTGGGCCTGCCCAGCGATGGCGTCCATGATGGCATCCTGGGAGTACATGCTGATGGGCGTGTTGTATTGAGCGTGGATGATGGTGGCCTTGCCTCCCAGTCCTTTCACCTCAATGGGCTTGTGGGTCGACAGGGCCGAGTCCTTCAGGGCACTGGGGTTGAAGCGTTCCTGGTAGTCGGCGCTGGGGGGAGGGGTGTGTGAGGAGCAGGATGAGAGGGGTGTGGGGAGGAGGAGGAAGGAGAAAAGAGCCATAGGGGGTGGTTACATGGAAGGTCCCTCATAAGGATTGCTGTTGGTTGGGTGTGAGAGATCTCCCAAAGCTGAGGCCTTGACTCCCAAGTGGGCTCCCCAACTCCCACCGACTGTGGGCCAAACTGGTCTGGTTTGGAAAAAATCCTCAGCCCACCCCACCCTCAAAGCCTTTTGAAGAAGGTTTTTCATGACGATTTCACCTCTCCCAGGTGTCCTACAGTCCCAGGCTCAGCCTGAGCTACTGCCTAGGGGCAGCAGGGGGCGCCAGGCATTGAGCGATCTCTTGCCACACACAGCCAGGAAGCGCAAAGGGCTGGGAGAAATAAGGGATAGGGGGAGGCGAAGGAGCTGGCCCACACACAAGAGGCAGTTGGAAGCCCAAGTGCAGCGATCTTCAAAGGCAAGAAACGACCCCATTGGGTGCGCCCACAGGGATTCTGAACGAAGCTCCTCCATGAAGGGGTTGGTACTCGTAGCATTGGGTTCTGCTCCTCAGCTGTTTTGATGTATGCATCTTCTTCCTTGGAGCTCCTCGGAGCATGGCTCAGGCCCCAATCTAGCTGGTTGTGTTGTCCAAGGAGAGTCGTGGCAGCCTCTTCGGAGAGTCCCGCCCAGGCAGAAGAAATGTTCTCCAGGCTCACCCAGAACATGGTTTCAGCATGGCGCTCCACCCACTACCCATCAAAGCCAGCCTGCAGTCTTAAGCAGATGCAGCAGGACATTGGGAACTAGATGGCTGCCTCATCAGATGGAGCCCACCACCCTCGGGTGTGCTCCAGACTGGCAGCTTCCCTCACATGCAGGCTCATCAGGGACACATCTGCACTCCACTCACGTGTGCACATACATGGACACATGCAAACACAGGCTCACAGCTGTTCACACCAGACCCACAGGCACATGCTTGGATATGCTGACTGCGCATACACATGCTTTCTTGATACTAACTTGGCTGGAGAGTTGGCTACCACCTGAAGGGGAGAGAAAGAGGAAACAAGAGGAAGCAATCAGAGCTAGAACCTGCCAGGGGTGAGAGCATTCGTTGTCCTCAGACGTTCATTGTGGTGGAGGCAAACAAAGCCAGCCGGAACTGGCTCTGGATGAGGACCAGAAGTGAGGGAGGGGGCAGTGTTTGGAGCCAGGAGCCAGACAATTGCCTGGAGACTCTCACTTTGGGTGAGAAATGATGACCACAGCAGCGTGTCCTCCTCAGGAACCTCCCACATGCTGACGGAGGTTTTCTTGTCCATCTTCAAAGGCACTCATAAGCCATATACCTGAAGCCCCTTTACCTCCCTAAAACCTGGTTGCAGGAGTGGAAGCTGGAATGCACAAAAGAACAGCTGTGGCTGCTAAGGGAAGGACCAAGGTTTCACATCCTCCTGGCCAGACAACAGCTCTGAACTTAGCTCGGTTTAGTTAGGCTGGGGAGTGGGTTGGATTCTGGCAGTTCTGCTCCCCTTAGCAGGAGTTGTGTGTGTAGGCTTACTCACTGCCCCAGGACCTGTTGTCTTTCTCTGTACAAGCAGTGAGGCAGGACTTCAGGATAGGGGACACTAGGGGAGAAGCTCTGGGTACAGGGCTTGCTGCAGGAAAGCAGCCCATAGAGGCAGCCCTGCTTAGATGCAACAAAGAAGGATCAGGAATCCCCTGTCCCACACTCTTATGTAAGAGAGAATATCCTGCAAGTCCTCCCTTTGGGGCAAGTATTGCCTGCATCATGCTTCTTCAAATGCAAATTCCCTGCAACAGCACACCCTGACAGTGCCTGTGTTGTGGTTAGAACCCTAAGGGGGAAGGAGAGTGGAAGGTGGAAGCTCTGCCCCCAAATTCTGGCACCTCTCCAGATCTGCCCACCTACTGTAGCCTTTGGCTAGGCAAGCCTGAGTTCCAGATGGTCTGGCTCTGCCATCTCTCAAGTCAGGACCCTGGGGATCCAGGGCAAAGCCAGGAAGGGGCCACCAGCCCAGATAGCCTTGCAGTGGCCCTACTGAGCTCTAGGCCTGCTACCATCTTGTTGTTGTTGTTGTTACGTGCTGTCGAGTCGGACCCGACTCATAGCGACCCCTCCTTGGGTTTCCGAGGCAGTATCACTACAGAAGTAGATTGTCCCATCTTCCTTCTAAGGAGTGGCTGGTGGATTTGTACCACCAGCATTCTGGTTAGCAGTCAAGTGCCTTATGCACTATGCTACCATCTTAGAGCTGATAAAATTCCATGTCCTCCCAGGCTCAAAATAGCTGTGAGTGGAGTTATATTAGGAAAGGGCCAGGCAGGCGCAGAGCTTCCATTCCTTCTCCATTTTTGTCTACTGCTGACAACTGCAGGGTCAGCTCTTGCCCTGACCAGCCCACTGCCCCCTGCAGAGGGCTGTGTTGGCCTCAGAGGTTGCATCTGTCCTTCCCTGGGCAAAAATCTCCTTCTAACCAGGCACCCAGGTTGACAATGATTCCTGCCCCTGCTCAGCTTCTCCTTGAGGACCTAGAGCTTATGATGCAGCAGCCACAGCTCAGGGAGGAGGCAATGCTCATGTCTCAGGAAGGATGAACCAGAGATGCAAGAAATGCCCTAGGCGCCCTTGCACCAAGTGGCCCAAGAGACACTGTCCTCCAGTTCCAGTCCCAGTGAGGACGGAGGAGTTCTCCACTCCTCCTACAAGGATAACAAGCTGTGAGTGGAATCATTGCAAGATGCCCAGAGGAAAATGTAGGGGAAGGTGCTTCCCGTTGAAGCCACATAGAGCAGAGTTCAAATCCTGACACTGCCTCTTTCTAGTGCTGTGACTGGACAAGTCATCTTCTTTCATCTCAGCTTCAGTTTTCTCATTCATGAAACTGAGATGACAATGTCCATCTGACAGTTCAGACCAAATGTATCCAGAGTATAAACCACTTAGTTTGGTAAGTGTGAAGTGCATAGACATGATGATTAGCATTTGTTGACCCTGTGGCCTGTGACCCTGATGATCTGTGTCCCTTAACTAAGGAGGTGGCCTCAGCTCAGCAGAAGCTGTGCTGGGCTAGCCTAGCCAGCATTGCTCCAGAACAGGAACTACATTCAGCGGCAACCAACTTTCACTTGGGGTGAGCACCACCATCTTCTTTCCCCAGCTCACCTGCCCTTGGAGGGAAGTTATTGGACCCTGCTGCTCTGAGTGTCAAGTAATAATTTGTATACTTGTCGGGTTCTGGGAAACCTCTCACCAGCAGAAGAGTACTTCAGAGTCGTGAGACTTTCCCAAGCAGTTTGGTAGGTCCTGTCTCAATGTAGAATTGAGTCAGACAGACTCAGGTGCTAGCTGTGCAACCTTGAACAAACAAATCAAGTTCTCTGAGCTTCTATTTCTTAGCTGCAAAATGGGGAAGATATCTGTTTCTGAGGTTTCTGAGAGTTGTGTTGGATAAAACTTGTGAATTGCTTAGCTGGCCCCTAGCCCAAAGTGAGGGCTCAGTAAGGGGAGACATTACCATCACTGCCTCATGGGAGTCCCAGTCCACCCAGGGAGACCTCCCTTCCTAGGCCCATTTTCAAAGAAGATCAGGAAGAGCTTCTATTCCATCAAAGGAGGCTATTTCTGTTCCACCATCCCCTGAGTTCACTGGCAAAAGCCCTTTATGGCCTGGAGAAGACAGTGGGATGGGGGTAATATGGCTCTACCACGTTGAGTGAAGGAAATCAAGAGCCTAGATTCTCAGGCCATGACATGTCGGAGACCAGTTTTACTCAGGTACCATGAAGAGCTAAGAGAACTGGAGAAGCTGGGGCATCTACATGGGAGCAGGGGCCTGGGGGCACAGGTGCCTTCTGCAGCCATGGCAGAGGGAAGGGTGTGGGCCAGACTGAACTAGATTCAAATTCTGGCATGAGGTCATGTAGGTTCCAGACAATAGCTCCAAGCTTTACTCATGCTGAATCCTTACTATAACCTGTGACATGGACAATGTGATTGTACCAGTTGTACAGACAAGGAACCTGAACCCCTAACCACTATGCTGTAGTGCCTTAACTCTGCCTGTTCTGCCTCTCAAAAACAGAGATCATTATAAAATTGCCCAGGCTGTGTTGGGGATTAAAATAAGATAACAAGTGAGATGTGCTCAGCCCCAGTACGACTTCCCAGTTCCATGTTCTTTTCATTCCTGTGCTCACAGAGTCCCCAAGCTAGACGACAGGGTGAGGGTGCTGTAAGGGCTGCTCTGTTCCTCCATAACCCCTTTCCCCTTGGGGATCTGCTGCTTTGCTGCCCCACCCTGGCCTGCAACTTGCTCTCCTCTCCTAACACTCAGGCGCTCCTCTTCCAGGAACTTTCCCAGACCTTTCCCAGCTGTAGAGAATTCACCCTCCTACCTCTCTAGTTCTTTCCTGCTTCTGCCTCAGGGCTCCCAGAGGGCAAGGACCAGCATGTCCCTTTCCCTATAGCTCCTGGGGACAGCAGGCTATGTTGTCATGTTCTGAGGGGTAGCCTGATATGTCAGTTTTGGGAGTCAGTCTCCTACATTCAAATTCTGATTTGGCCATTAATAGCTGGAAGCTGGACCACAACTTAACCTTGTCTGAGCCTTAATTTCCATATCTGGAAAATCTCATATGCTACCCTGAGGGTGACTGAGTAAAGCAATGATGGGTTCACCCATAGCAAAGGCCAAGAAGGGACCATGGCTTTCATTCCTTTCAGCCTGCACTGCCTCAAGGGCTTGGGGGTGCCTGGATGGGGCCAGCTCCTGGCTCTGACCCCTAGACCAGGCCTCTGCAGAGCACTGAAGACCCAGGTTGCCATAAGCACTGTGGAGAGCTGTACACCCATATTACCTACCCTCCTGGGAGTCCAGTACATGAGGCCTTCCCTCGGAGGCTCAGCTGATACATCTGAGCCATCTCTCTCAGGGTCTCTGCTGAGTACAGGCCAATAGGGTTGTTATACTGCTTTGGCTGTCTCGAGCCCAGTGGGATTTTTGGGCTCTCTGGGCTGGTCTTGGCCCCCAGGCTGCCCCATGGAGGGGAGGGGTCAGAGGCCTCCATGTGGGAGAAGACAGAGGTCTGGGAGAAGGAGGAGCTCAAGTTCTGCCTGAGCTCCGTTGTGACTGGGTTGCCTAGGCTGGCCGGTGCCTCAGGGCTGGGGCTGGGCACCACCAGACTGCCGTTCATGTCCAGAGCAGGGTCCTGGCACAGGGCAGCACCATGCAGGGGAGAGAGAAGAGAGTGTTAGAGAGGTGCATACCTGAAACAGAGGTGTTAGTGTGAGCTCCCAGCAGCCCCCCACCCCCTCCTGCAGCTTGGAGCCCCTGCACAGAGCTGAGAGGGGTCAGACAGGCACCTGGAAGAAAGGGCTTTGAGAGAGGAACAAGAGTAGCACCAGCTTCTGGGCCCCCCAGTGTATTTACCTGGGCAAAAAGCAAAGCCCTGCATAGAAAGCCAAGCCAAGCCTGCCTATGGGGCCAGAGGAAGACAGGTATGAGGCTTAGAGGGTGGTACGGTGTCACCTCCATCCTATGTCAGCTCACCCCACTCTGAGATGCCCCCATATAGCTGGTGAGAGGTCCTGAGACTTGTCTCCCCTCTATTGGGGAAACTATGCATCCTGAACTGCCGGGCTGACTGTGAACTGGTAGAGTGGAGGGGAGGATAAGGAAGTAGCTGGGCTGGCATTTCGTTTCCTTAGTGCATGTCTGCAATGTCTCCCAAGCAGCCTTCTGCTCAGTTTCCCAAAATGTTACCTATTCCAAACTCCAAGTCAACCTCTCTTTCCCTCTGTTAAGTCTATCTGCCCAGGTGGTGGCCCAGGGAACCACTCATCTCTTCTCCCTTCTCTCCAGCCACCCATGGTTCACTCATACCCCACTCAAAGATCAAGTCAGTCTGATGTCACACAGGCAGGGGCCATGGGAGGAACTCCCATGCATGGGGTTGAGCCCTTTGCGTCTGTAGGATTGGGCTGCTTGGCCAAAACAGGGAGGGGCATGGGGCTGGTGGTGAGATCCTGAGTCCAGGGCTCCACCTCCTCTCCTATGCTTGCCTCTGTGGCCACCATCAGTACTGCTGAGGGGGCCATAGGGACATGTACTGCAAATGTCCATTTTGGGGCTAGGGAGGGAAGCTTGAGGGGCAGGTGGGGAAATGGTAATCAGAGGGAGAGATCCATGGTGGAGGAGAAACCCCTTGGGCCAGTAGGCTCCTATGTGTCTGGTGTCTCCCTTGAGGTGGCTGGCTCAATCTGGGGCCTATAAATTTCCATGCCCTTCATGCCAATCCCTGCCCAGCCCCCTCAGGTAGATGAAGGTCAGAGCCTTCTGGATGCTTGTACCCCATGGCTAGGAGGATGACCAGCCCAAGCTAGTTTTCCATTAGCTCAATCATGAGGCCTGAGGGTGGCAGTAGGACTTAGGCCGGTACTCCCTACACTCTGTTTTTTGAGGGGTCGAACACCCTCTCCCTGCAGGACTACTCCACCTCCCAGGGTTAGCCAAGGTGGGGATAGGAGGCAGGCAGGGCAGATGCCACTTCCTCACCCAGTTGGGCCAGCCAAGGGGCTGGGCCAGGCAGGCCGGGATCTCAGCTGAGAATAGACCCTCCTGCCACTGGAAGTCAGCACCTACCTTCTGGTGGGGTATCACCGGCAGAGGGGACTGGATTGGAGGTGTTGCCGTGGAGATGGGAATGGGGCGCTTCGACCTGGAGAAGCCAGAAATGGGACCAAGTGAGAACAGTGGCTCCAGGGACCAGGGACTCCCTTACCTGGGTGAGGTTGGTGAGGGAAACAAGTGAGAACTGGGCAACAAGGTCAGGGGTCCTGAGGTCCACTGTCTACTCCCATGGCCAAGGTCCTCCCTGCAAGGCACTGGGCCTGGCCATGACTGAGATGGCAGTGCCACAAGGTCTTTTGGCCTGCACTTATGGGCCTCTGCTAACTTCTTGGGAGGTTGCCTGGGGATAGTAGAAGATAGAATATGGGCTTTGGAGTCAGAAAACCTTCCTTCCAGGCCCCAGCTGACCCCTTACCATGGATGTAGCCCTGGCTCATCTTCTCTGAGCCTCATATGTAAAGTGAGGCAGTAATGGCTACTTTTAGACACTGACAGAGCAGGTGCTTGACAACGACTTGAGCTTGGTCCTTCCTCTGGTACTTACCTCCATGTACATCCTTTAGCACAGGGCTGCCCATGTAATTGCTGCTGGACAATCTCTCCCTTGCCCTCCGGGTAGCCCCCCAAACCCTCCCAACCTTCACTGCTCGAAAGAGTTGTGACCTACTTTTGCAGGGTGAGACTTAGATTGTAGCTGGCTGACTTGATCTTGTTCTGGGCCTCCAGGTGGGTCATAGTATCTGTGTTGACACCATCAATGGCCACCACAAGGTCACCTTGGCTGAGCTGGGACTGGGCTGCCTTGCTGCCTGGTGTGATCTAAGAAGGCAGGAGAAGGGGAATGAGCTTATGTGAAGAAGACTGAGCTGGTCCTCAGGGGAGAAACCTGTTCATTGTCTTTCATTCACTGTGACCAGTAGTGGCTGCTTCTAGCTAGCTTCTAGCTGCTTCTCTTCCTGGCACATGGCTGTCCCACATTTCCCAGGACTTGTATTTAGTGGCCAGCACTGGCCAGTGGAATGTGGTGGAAGCAGTGCACATCACTTCCAAGTCTGCTTGTGGTCCTGTAATCATCTGCATGCTCGGCTTGTCAGTTGACTGCAGAGGACCCAGAGGAGGACAGTGGAACCAGGAACCAGAAGGGGCTTGCTTCCTGGAGCAACTGCTTGAAAGAGAGATGACTTGCAGAGCAATCCCACTGCACCTTGTAGGAGTGAGAAATAAATTTTTCTTGTGCTAGACCATTGAGATTTAGGGGCTATTTGTTATGTCAGTTAGCCTACTCTAACAGCTTCACCTGGCACACTTGTGGAGCACTTTCTAGGCTCTAGGAAGGAGGGAAGACTCAGCACTATCCTAGGGATGTTTTTGGGCTAGCAGGCAGGAGAAATGCACCTATGTATTTACTGCATCATAGTGCAAATATTTAGTGCTACTACCATCAAAGGTGGGCAGAGGGCTGGGGGAACCCTTAGCTTTGCCTGGGGGGAGCAGTAAGCTTCATAGACAAGAGTAGGGTTAACTGGGAAATGGGGTAGGGTTTGGTGCTCAGTGGTCACTTCATACTTCCAGAAAGGGGAATTCAGGTGTGGGGGCCAGTTCCCAAATCCTGCACCCCAATGACATCCAAAATATTAGAATCCGTAGGCCCAGTCCCCTCACACAGAATGCCACAGAGATTTGACTCCAGGAATGTCTAGGGAATGTCAAGAAGACCTTGCCCTCAGGGACATTATCTAGTATGTCACAGTGACTCAGACTCTAGTCTTAGTGCCATCACACACAATGCATGCCCTGCCCCCCGGGTAATATCATGCTGAATGCTATAGTTACCCATCCCACGGTTATATCACTAAACAACCAAACAAACATACTACCATCAAGTCAGACTCTACTCATAGCGACCCTTCCTTGGGTTTCCGAGTGGTCACTATGGAAGTAGATTGCCCAAACTTCTTTCCGAGGAGTGGCTGGTGGGTTTGAACCACCCAGTCTTCTGGTTCGCCGTCAAATGCCTTAGGGACTATGCCACCAGAGCTCCCAGTGATATCACAGGAAATGCAAAATTCTAGCAGGCCTAGTGATATCACTTAAAATGACTTGAACTATCCTAGTGTCATTACGTGGAATGTGATGAAGCCCTACCTCTCAAGATAGCTCATGGTATGTCACTCCCCGCCCCACCTCATGGTATCATGTGGAATGCCATGGGGGCCCTGTACTCTGTTGACATCACATAAAATGACTTTATGACCTGACCCTGTGACATTACGTGGAGGCCCCCCCAACCCATGACATTATGTGGAAGGCCATAGAGGTCCTGGTTCCAGTGACATCATAGGAAAGAAGAGCCTCTGGGAGCCCACCCCCCAGCTGTGATTGGAGGGTATCCCTTGGCTTTTCCTCTCCAACATGCCCACCAGCCAGTTCTAGCTTCTCTGGAGCATATCCCAGTCACCTTCCAGGCTACACCCTAGAGACAAGCCCAGCTCTTAGCACTGGCAGAAGCCAGATTGTGGCTAAAGTGTGGGACCATCATAGGAGGAGCCCAGAGAGGACCTAGGATCATCCCATGCCCCAGGTGCCAAGCCTGGGTTGGCTTCTGGCCAGGCTATGGGCTTGTAGATGCATTGCTGGAAGCCTCCTGTCAGGCCCTTTCCTAGGGAACTCCCACCCTTGGTGATACTGGGCCTGGGCCAACCCAGGATACCCTACAATCTCCAGTTCATCACAGATCTGCTCCAGAGGGTGGTTCAGGGACTGAATGGTTCCTGTTTAACTGTACTACCTGTCACAGAAACACTGTCCTACACTACACTAGTGATAACAATAAGAGCAGTAGAACCCTTGTCAATCACATTGACCAGCTATGTCAGCCCCAGGGACTTCTTAAACACTGGCCATGTGTACTCAGAGTCCCACAGTCCCAAATCCACTGAGAGAGGGCAGGGACGATGGAGAAATACCAAGGATGCCAGGAAGCTACATCATCTGATTTGCAAAGTCCAGAATGCTCTCAGGCTCACGTGGCAACATCTTAGAACAACCTGGGACTTTTCAAAATACACATAGCTCTTACCCACAATTTCACTGCCATAGAGAGCCTCTCTCCACTAATGACAGAAGTGTTTCTTTCCAATGTAGGGATTAAACAAAGTTTTAAAAAACAAAACAAAACAGTACATTTTTCTAGATTGAGGGGAGCTTCCTGAAGGCAACTTGAGTTGCCCAGCCAGCCTACCCTGTAGAAAATTGCCTTTCCTTACACCTCTGTCTTCACATTTGTTGTTGTTCTGTGCTGTCGAATTGGGCCTGACTCATAGCGACCCCTCCTTGGGTTGCCAAGGCAGTATCCCTATGGAAGTAGATTGTCCAACCTTCCTTCTGAGAAATGGCTGGTGGGTTTGAACCGCCAGCCTTCTGGTTAGCAGTTAAGTGCCTTAGGTACTATGCTACCAGAGTTGTTATCCCCAACATTTTATTATAAACATTTTCAGACTGAAAAAAGCTGAAAGAATTTCACAGTGAACACCTAAATTCCTACCAACATGATTCTACTATAACATTTTATGGAACTTGCTTTATCATACATCTGTCCCTCTATCCTTCTATCCATCCATCCACCTTATTTTTTAAGCATTTCAGAGAAAATTGCAGACATCGGTATGTTTCCATTCAAGGTAAATTTTGAAGTGGCTCTATTGTCCTAAGGAGCACTGGTGGTGCAGTGCCTAAGACATTTGACTCCTAACCAGAAGGTTGATGGCTCAAACCCACCACCTGCTCTGCAGAAGGAAGATGAAGCAATCTACTTCCTTGAAGATTTACTGCCTTGGAAACCCAATGGGGGTCACTATGAGTAGGAATTAACTCTCGACTCTATGGCAGTGGGTTTGGGTTTTAGTTTTCTATTGTCCTGTTGGACTGCCTGCAGAGCTCTCCCACAGCAAAGCTCCCCTCAAGTAGCTCCCAGGAGGGCTCCTCCCAGATGCTTCCAACTACCTACAAAGCAGGGTATGTCTGCAGCAGGAAACTTCTGTGTGTGGGGCAGCTGCAGACTCCAGACAGAAGGGCTGGGACTGGGGCCTATGAAGGTGATGTCCTCCAGGCAGGATGTAGGTTGTGCCCAGATCATGGATGATGCTGTAAGCAAGGATACCAGACATCCAAGGGAGGCTGGGGCCAGAGCCACTAGGGTAAGTGCAGGACATCTGAAATGTCCTTCTTTCAAGCTGCCTCAAAAATATCTCTCCCCCCACTTAGGCTTGGCCCGGTTAATGACAGTTCTTCTGGATGGATTTCTGGCTCTTGCCCTTACCTGGTCCTGCCTTGTTCCCCCTTATCCTCTGGTGTGGTCTTCAATAATTCTTATTGCTGGGGGAGAGCTCACCTTCCCCTGGGCCTGGTCAGCAGTCAGACAGTCCAGTGGGGATCCTCCATGCTGGCCCCTGGTGTGCTCTCCCAGCACCTGCCTCTGCTTGTCAGGGCTCAGCTGGCCAGGCTTTTGGCTGCCCTGGGCAGGGCTCAAGATCCCTCAGGTGGGGGCAGGGATGCTGATATCCCTTTTCAGTGATAGACTCCTCTAGTTCTGTTTAGGTCTCCTTAGAGCAGGAGGCAGGTGCCTTAAGAAGGTTGCTCAGCAGCCAGGCCAAAGACCATCAATCAGGTCCCTTTCCCCCACAGCAGGACCAGCCTGCCCAGAACTTCATGACAGCATCAGGGCAGGGATGACATATCGAAGTATCTCACCTGTTTATTCCCTTGTTCCCCATTACCTTGTTCCAGAAAGGACTCAAGGTGGCTAAATCCTTGGAGTTTTTTTTTCTTTTTTTTTTAATTGTATCTTCTCCTGGACATTGAGAAGCTCTTTCCTATGAACAGCCCTCATTCATCGGGAATCTACCCTGGGCAGAACCCAGAGACCCCTGATATCCCATCTTCCCAGGACAGGCTCAGTTTCCTGGCCTGAAGGAGTCCCTCTGCCTTGTTGGACTGTGGTCTCAGGGCATCCCAGAGAGGGGAACACAGGAGTGGCTGGGTGCCAAGGAGCACCAGTGGCCAAAGCTACTTGAGAGTGCCTGGGAGGGAGGCAGCAAACAGTAAGAGCATGGATTTTGGTATAAGCCCAATGTAAGGGTCTAGTTTCAGTCTCCATGTCCTTAAGTGTAAATAGTGCGACAATGCCTTTCCCTGGGATTATTGTGAGGATTATGTTATTAAATAGGGATTATGTAAGGAGAGTGCAGAGCTGAGAAAATTTTAGGCAAGTTCTAAACCAAAGAGGCCCTAAGTATAGATGCTGACCCTGGCCCTTTCCCAGGAAGTGCCAGAGGGGCTGAGGTTGGCAGGCCACATCCTCTGGTGCTGCCATATATGGGGTCCCCTGAGGAAGCTGGGTATCATGGTGGAAGGAAGAGAAGTTCTGACCCAGGGAAACAAGGCACCAAATGGGCTCCAGTTGTACCAAGCCATAGGCTCCTACTTCCTCACTCCTCTGGCAGCAAGAAGGGCAGCTGGATTCTGCGAACAGCTCTGGCCATCACCCCTATCAGCCCTCTAGGGTCTTTGGGCCAGTAATCCATTGCCAGATAGGCCTCAGACAGAATTCCTTCCCCTTTAGATCTTCCAGTGTAGGGTTATGGAGAGAAGAGGACGGCAGGTAGTAGATGCTTATGATGAAGGGTGTGACTTCTAGAATCTCTTCCTCCCAACCCTCTAGGCTGACCACCTCAGGTACTTCCCTGGGAGCCCTAAGTGAAAATGCATTTTAACATTGAATGATTGAATTACTGGCACAGCTGTGTTTACTCCCTTCCCATCTGGCCTCCCTTGGTACCTTCCTTGCTCCATCCCTCACTCTCTCACTCAAACCTTCTGTCTCCTCATGGCCCTACTCCCCAATCCTATTCTGGCAGATAAACAAGCCACAATTTCTTCTATCCTAAGAGCCTTTCCTGTCTTTGCTGCTCCAACCAGGTCTTGCTGTGTTTCTCTCCTTTTTTCACACTCAGGTTTCTCCAAGAAGTGATCAGCAGGTGCTGCCTCTACTGTCCACATCCCTCTCATGTTCAGCTGTCTAGTTTAAACCAAAAGCAAACTCCCTGCCACTGAGTAGGATACAGATCTGACTCATAGTGACTCCTCCTTGGGTTTCCAAGGTGGTATCACTACAGATAGTAGATTGCCCAAACATTCCTTCTGAGGAGTGACTGGTGGGTTTGAACCACCGGCCTTCTGGTTAGCAGTCCAATGCCTTAGGCACTACGCCACCAGAGCTCCAATGACTTTCTTACAGGCTTCCAACTCATTCATTTCCATTCAGTCCCCTGCTGAAAATTTGCATTTCCATCCCAGTTATACTGAATCAGAATCTACATTTTAACAAGAACACCTTCAGAATCACCTGAGGATCTTGTTAAAATGTGGATTCTCATTCAGTATATCTGGAGTGGAAGTACAAGTTCTCACCAGAGGGTTGAATTAGAATGAACTGGTTTAAAACCCTGCTTCCCTGTGCCTAAAGCTGGGGGTCACTGCCCACCCCTCTAGATGACTACGCCCTTCTGGAAGCTTTCTCCTTCCCTAATTCTCCTCTGCCTCTCTTCCCAGACACTGTACCTCTCCTCCTCCTATCCATAGTTCCCTCTTTGTCCTGGATACCCTGGATCTCTCTTGGCACATCACACTCAATGATACCGAGAGAGCACTGGACAACCTGTGCATCCTAGGATGGTTCTCAAGGGATGGGGAAGGAGGGCAGCCTGGCTCCAGAAGAGCGGAGAAGCAGTGTTTGTGAGTGGGAAAGCCCTGAATGGGAAGCCTTTGCAATTACTGGAGCCCTGGATGAGAGGGAACCACATAGAGGGGGAAGGAGACCCAGGGAATTGGGAGAGACTCTTCTGGGCTGGAGGTCTCCCAGCTCACCCCTAGGAACCAGCCAGCTGAATTTCTGCTCCCTTCAGAGCCCTCATCAGGGTGATGGACAGCTCTGAGCCCTAGGAAGTGAAGCATGGGAGCAGAGGGACTGGTCTGGGGAACCTCTAAGTTTGTGTTCTAGTCAGAGAGGCTCCAGCCCTGCAGGAGCCCTCAGAGGCTCCCCTGACCTTCAGCTCAGCTATAAACAGCATGGCCTGTCAGCACTGTTAGGTGCTGCCCAAGAAACAGCACGCTATGCTCTAGCAGCCTCAAAATTCCAGGGATTGCTGGCACAGCTGCCCTAGAATAGTCTTGACCTGTCTCCCTACCTCTCCCTGGGGACCCTCTGTCCTCAGCATTCCCACTGTGTCTGGGAAAGTCTGATAAATACACAACAGCAGAGGGGCTGAGGTCTCTGAGCTAGTGCCCCAGGCAGGCCTATGAAGCCTGGTGGGGTAAGGTCCTGAGGGATGGGAGTCATCAAGCAGAGAGGCTTGCCTTCTTGGCCCACAGTCTCCCCCCACCCCATTCCTGAGCATACCTTGCTGAACAACAAATAAACTGTACTTTCACAAGTGCATGTTGGGAAGCACTTTCATGAATGCATTATCCCCATTTTGCAGAGGAAAAAACAGGCTGAGACAAGCAAGCTGACTTTTCAGGGGGAACACAGCTGTGAGTGGCAGAGTCAAATAAAAACCTCTATCTCTGCATAAAGCCAGGGTCAGTAACAAGGTACAGAGAGGTGAGACTCCAGGCCATAGCCCAGCCTCTGGTCAAGCTGCAGGGACAGGAATGGCGGCTGAGCCTTTGTTGGGTTCCCTTGGTGGCTGTCCTGTCCCTCCCCCACTTCCTGGAGCACTGGCTGGGGTTGGGCGGGTAGGGGTGAGAGGGCAGCTTGTGTTACAGGCCCTGGTGCACCTGTCCCGGATAAATAAAGGCATTTTCCCTCCACCCTCCTGTCTCCTCCTGAAATCCCTTCTCAGTGGGCCCTGAGGCTGTGAACCACTGAAGGGCAGCCTTCTGTCCACATGTTCTGTGAGGACTGAGGGGGCTGCCCTTGCCTGAGTTTGGGGCCAGTGGGAATAGGGAGCTGCCACCCTAGCCCTAGGTAGGCCAGTTGTTGTTGTTGTTGTTGTTATGTGCCGTCGAGTCAGACCCGACTCATAGCGACCCCTCCTTGGGTTTCTGAGGCAGTATCACTACGGAAGTAGATTGCCCCATCTTCCTTCCGAGGAGTGGCTGGTGGGTTTGAACCGCCAGACTTCTGGTTAGCAGTCAAGTGCCTTAGCCACTATGCTACCAGAGCTCCCAGGTTGTTGTTGTTGTTGTTGTTATGTGCCGTCAAGTGGGCTTTATTACAGGAAGAGTCTGCAACCAGTGCTTGCAGCTGACTATGGGTGGGGGTGGGGTTTCCAGTCCAGTGGTCAAAGCCAGAAGGGTGATGGGGGCAGGAGTGGGATCTGGGAGTTTCCCAAGGGCACAGAAGTTCCACTCTCCATCTCATAGCAAATGTGGGTCTTGGTTTGCCCTGCTCTGATGTGATACAGATCATCCCAGCCTGGCTTGCCTGACCGCCCCCTTAGGATTGTCATGAATATGTGCAGGGGCTGCCACGCCATTGAGAACCAACAAGCTCTGTCCTTGCCAAAGTCCCCACTGCAATAGCTTCCACCAGTACCTGTGGCAAAGGCTTGGCTGGGATGTCCCAGCTGCACCCTGCCCTTAGCACAGAGTGGAAAGTGGGTAAGGCTGGGTAGGGGTGGGGTTTCTCCAGAGACACCGGCTCTGCATCCACTGGGGAGTGGGGTGGTGGTGATTCTGCTGCAGAAGGGCCTTAAGAGCCCCAACAAGATCCCACAACCCAGGTGGGTGGAGGGGCAGTGTGTTCACCCCTCCAGTGAGGCACTGAGCATGGGATGTCTGAGCTCACAGCATTAGCAAGAGGCTCTGAGCCTGGGGAGGGCCTTAGCACCCAGTCCAAGTTGCTTCATGGCCTTGGTGACTTGGGGGAGGGTATGCTCCTGAGGGGAGCTGGCAGCCATCATGTGCATCCCCTAATACCTTGCCTGAGCAGCAGGTTCTATTTTTAAAAGTCCTCCTGGTCACTGGCTCCAGTATATCCCTGCACACTGCCTCCCTGCAGAGAGGACATTCCTCCTGCTATCTAGCTTAAGTCCTCTGTGCTGCAATTTAAGCCCTTGGCCAGCCAGGGCCAGGTGGCACATAGACCTTGGGTGAAGTCATTGGCTATCTGGGTGCCACTGAACCAGGAGGGCTAATTTCTGTCCCCAGGGATAAGGCAGGGAGCACCAACAGGAAGTCTTGAGGATGATGGGATTGGAGGAAACCTGGTCTCAGTCCCAGGTGTGGGAGACCAGGGGAGACTAGGGGGCCTGAGAATCAGGGTGGACAGCCCGCCTCATAAAGGGAGAGGACCTGCAACCATGAGATGGCAGCTGTGTTTCCACTGGGCCTCAAATGTCTGTATATCCCCAGGAGAGGTGTGCAAGGTTCTGGGCTTTCCTTTTAGTGCAGGTCTGTGGTCTCCAGGTCAGTAGGCCTGGAAGGGTAGAGACTCTGGGTTAGAATGAGCTAGATCTCCAGTAAGGGATGGAGTTCAGGGATTTTTTCTTAGACCAGAGCCAGGCCAGCAGCCTCACCCTAGAGGGAGTGTGGCATCTGTGGCTGTTACAGGGCTCCTATGGCACCCTGAGTGGGACTTCTCATTCGTGGGGTCCCCTTAAGTACCCACGTGGATTCAAGAACCAAGACTGCTCTTCCCCAATGGAACCCTTGACCCTTTGCAACTAACTATGCTCCGGGTTTGCCCATCTCCCCAGGCTCCCTGCATCTCTATCAGCACTGTTTAGGCCTTCCCTGAGTACCTAACTCAGTGCTTTTCCTACCCCCACCCAAAGCAAGTCTCTGTTGCTCTGGTGAAGAAACCATCTCCCTATGCCATGTGTAGGCAGCCACTGGTTACCTCCTGTCATCTGCTACCCTCCATTCACATCCTGGGGCTTCATCCTGCCCCTCTTGCCTAAGACAAACCTGCCAGGTGCTCAGTCTCTGCCCTGCCCCACCAGGCAGGGCTTGTCCTATTCCCTTGCATATCTCATCACCTGCCAGGGTTTTGCTGGAGACTCCCTTTTATTTGACATGTATTTATTGAGCACCTACCATGGTATAGATACTTTGCTAGGTGCTGGGGACATAGCAGTGATGAAAACAAGTTCTCACTCATAGAGAGTTTATATTTGAGCACATCCTAGCTTTTGACACCTCTCTGGACTTCAGTGGATCCTACTGGGTGATGAGAGTTACTTAGATGGACTCCATTGTGGTGTGACATTCCCCTGATTGCAGACATTGTGGGACAGAGGGGTATGGGGGCACGAAGTGAGACAGGCAGCAAATCAGCCAGGAGTGACTGGACCCTGGTAAGTGAGGAGGCCCAGCTCACCCAGCCCATGAAGCCACCAGTGAATGGTCCCTGGAGAGGGTTGGTATCTCTAGTCTGGGACAGAGCAGTTACTGGAGCCCAGGAATCCATCCAGCTCAGCCCTGCAGCACAATGGCAGGGCAGTAAAGATCAGCAATCTGTCCGTCCATCTATCCACTTGGCTGGCGGTCACTGACTTCTCAGGATAGGAATGCTCTCTCCTGAGAGCAGCTGCCCACTTCTAGGGAGATGCTCCAGGCCTGCGAGGGACTTGGAGCCCACCCTGGTCAGAAGGGCTTAGGGAGAAACCGTACTCTCTGCCTACCTGTCAGTTCCGCGAACTCAGCATTTCCTTCTCTACTCAAAACACTGGCCATCTGCCCGTGACATTTCCCACTCCTAACTGGCTGGCCAGCTTGGGAGGGCACAAAGCTGTGGCTGAGACTAGTGGCTTGAGGCTGGCAGTATCCAATGAGTGGGGATGGGTCATGCTCTGCTTTCCAAGAGCCTTGGGAGGACAGACAGAAGGACACACACTCCCCTTCCTCGAGTGTGCCCCACCCCTCACGGGTCCAAGCTGTGGGCACTGCACACTCACCCGAGAGATGGTGAGCGGCATGTTGAAGTCCTTGCCTCCCTGCAGGCGGAAGCCCCAGGGTCCAGGCCCGGTCAGGGTCACACTGTAAGACATTCTGGAGTTGACAGTTGCGGCCTCTGATGAGAGAAAGAGTTGGTGAGAGGATGCTTTATCTGGAGCCTTACGTACCCTACACTTCCAGCCCACCTCTGCCCCTGGCTCCACCACCCAGCCTTGCCTGCTCTGTCCCCTGCTGCCCAGCTGGGCTGTGTGGAGCTCCTGGGAGGCTCCTAAGAATAGCCAGAGTGAATGCCATCGACACTGATATCTGCCCTCAGCTGCGCCCATAAATGGGCTGTAACCTTACACTGTGCCCGCCCGCCTATGGCCTCCCATCCATGTCCACCGTGACTCACGCAGCTAATATAGGCCCTGGGGAGGGGTATTCGGCATCCAGCACCCCCAAGGAGTAGGAAGGGGGCACTGGCCAGGTTGGTGATAACATTTTCACCTCTTATTCTCTGTCTTCTGCTTCTCTCTGTCCCTCTGGAAAGCTCAAACCACTCTCTCTGCCGAGACTGAGGGTGAGCTTCCCTGGGCAGTGACATTGGGGCTGGGGTCTTGGCTGCGCTGTGCCCCTGGTGATGACTCATGTTGTACTTTATGCAGGATGGGGCCCTGGTGGTGATGAGGACTGGGCTGAGCCCCCAGCTGGTCGGGACAATGTTTTAACACAGGAGATAGTGACTTGGTGACTTGGCTTAGATTGCTCAGTGTTGGACCTTCCACACCCTTACCCCTCAGGTCCAGAAAGTCTCCACCTTGTCCACAGGAACCCTGGCTCAGAGATGCTAAATGACTTTTCCAAGGTTACATGGTGGGGGTGGGGTGGAGGCAGACACCCAAGCCACTCTCCAGTCTGGGCTTATTCTATGGAACTCTAGATAATGGTTCCCAGAGGGTGGGGAATTGCATGGGGGCCACAGGCACTTCCTGAAGGCCTGGCTCATGGGGCTGGACTCCTGCCCACACTCTTTGGCATAGGCTTGCAGGCCAGGCCCATGCCCCCAAAGCCCTCTGGGGTCCCAGCAGTTATTCCTGGCTCTCCTATCTCATTTGTGCTCTGGAAAACTTGACAGCAGCTCCAGCTGCCTGTGTCACTGCCAGGCCCGTGCCCTTTTCGATAAATGGCAGGGCAGAGGGGAGGCAGGAGACACCATTTACTCAACTGAAGAGATCTGGGGTCAGAAGGAGCAGGCAGGGGGATCCTCTTCGTGATGTGTTCAGCCCCTACCCCAGAGTCAGTGTGTTCTTGGTGGGGACTCAGGCCCCTTGAGATTCATGACCAGTTCCTGCCACTGTGGGCTTTTGGGTCAAGATTTCCCCAGAATTTTCCTAGGACAGATATCAGGCCCCATGTGGTCTAGAGATCAAAGCCTACTCCTGCTCTCTGGTTGAGGAAACTGAGGCTCTGACGGCTATTGGGCTGGCTTGCTTTCTGGCACTGAGACCTCAGAGGAGACCCGGGTGTGAGTAATTTCCTGGCTGCCAACATCCTCAGCCGCACATCCTGGGTCTGGCACCAGAGGAGTATCTACGGAAAATAGTGCCTAAGGCAATTAATTTTAACTTGCTGAATGATCTCTCACAGCTGGAGATGGAAACTTTGATGATGAATAGAAACTGCTCATTGGTGCCCCACCTCAAGCGGCGTTCAGAGCTTGTGCCATACCTGCCATACCCTAGATATGCCTCTGTCTTACACACACAGGTGCACTGTCGAAGAAATCTCCATATTACAGAGTCATTTGGTAATTTGCCCCAGTTAACCACTTACTGTCAAGTCCACTCTGACTCATGGCAACCACGTGGGTCCAGAACGGAACTGCCCTCCACAGAGTTTTCTTTGTTGTAAACGTTTGGTAGCAGATCACCCGGCCTTCTTTTGAAGAGCTTCTGGGTGCATATGAACCACCAACCTTTTGGTTAGTAAAACTAAAAAAACTAAACTTACTGCTGTTGAGTTGTTTCTGATTCATAGCAACCCCCACTGGGTTTCCAAGGCTGTAAATCTCTATGGAAGTATATTGTCTTGTCTTCCTTCAGCCCAGCAGCTAGTGGGTTTGAACCACTGACCTTCTGGTTAGCAGTCAAGTGCCCAGCATTTAACCATTTGCACCACCTGGGGACTCCTGGTAACTTGTTCAAGTTGATAAGAATAGCAAGTGAAAGAAGCTAGGGAGGAACCAGTGTTCTTTCCATCATGCCACCACCTCCTCTATATCATGCAACCAATCCAGCCCCCCTGCCCCACCCATAGCCCTGGCTTGGTCTGGGAGGTCAGCAGTTCATGGCCAAGACCCCTATTCCTTCCCCATAACATTCCTTGTCCCAAAGAGGCCACGTTTCATCCCATCCCATCCCATTTCATCTTATCTTATCCCTAACATCAGTCTTGTCCCCCTTCCTAGAAGAACCTGCTCTACAAGCCAAGGAGGGCCCATCAGCAGAGCCGTCAGCAGTGTGGGGACAGTAAGGAATAAACCATGCACAGGGAGGGGGAGCAATGGGCTCAGCTCGACTATACCTGGAGTTACAGGCTTTATCTTCAGATTCAGGCATAGCCTGATGTTGACCTCATGGTAAAGGGAGGGGCAGTGTGGAAGATACTCTTAAAGGGGAAAACCAGCCTCCATTTTTCAGCCTCCCCTGAAAGACCCAAAGGCAGGGAGATCAGCTGGTACCCATAGGCTGGGCAGAGGCTGCCTCCTGAACTCAGAAGTCCACTGGGAAGTAGTCTTTATTTCTCCCCTCCTCTCCTTCTTGCACTTTGAGATTGAGGCATCACCAAGAGTGAGTTGCAGGTGGGAGGCAGAGTGAGGAGGCAGATAAGCTGATAGAGACATCCAAGGCCTGCCCTGGCTCTCTCTCCCTTTGAAGTACCAATAAGAAGAGACTATGTTTGTCCAAGATCTTTGCTTTTTATTTTCCTACTTCTGTCAGAGCCAGACAACCCTATGTTAAATAGACCAGGGGCAGTGTGTGTATGTGTGCTCAGTGTATATGCAGCATAGATGCAAGCGTGGGAACAGAGGAAACTGGCTGGTGCTCTGGAGAAGAGGCCAGAGATGAATCAATCTCCAGTGCAGGAACTGTGGTCTCCACTTGGCTTTGACTGCCGGTAGGGAGAGGCAGCTAGCCCTCCAGTACCAGTGGGGCACCCAGCTTTGGTGCAGGATCTGGCAGGAAGGCCTGGCTCACAAATAGCTGATGTGTCCCATGGACCCCAAACCATTGCCAGCCCCTGAACAATCACACAGCACAGCACTCAAGGAGATGCAGGTGTCCCAGGAAATGGGAAGGCAGGGCATACTTTCTGGCTGAGTTGAAAGTGTTGGTTGCTGAGGTGGGGAGTAGGTGTGGACCTGCTTTGCAGGAGCAGGAGTTTGGTGGAATGGGGAAAAGGATGTGACTGGAGCCATGAGTCCAGGACAGCATGGGTGATAGGGCTACTCCAACAACTGGTAGGCTCACAGGACTCACAGGACAATCCTGGTCTGTGTATGTGAGAGTGATATGAGGAGCTGGATGTGTTCCAGAGGAAATGGAGAGCCAGTGGGGCATCCTATTCCCTTGGGTCCAGGTTGGGTGGCATCCCCTTAGTCTGAAAACAAACAGCATACATTTATTTAGCCCAAGGAATGTCCCAGTAGGAGCAATCTCCCAAGAATCTTCCATGTGAGGTCACCAAATGGTGATGGGAGATTGGTATGGAAGGGCCAGATCGTGTCCTGGGTCAGGGATGGAAACTGCATGCAATCTGAGGACGGGGGCCCTCTATGAGCTCCAGCCAGAAATGTCTAAGGCTCCTGTTGGATGGGTCCCTGGGGCTCCCCTAGGCCCCCCACTACTCCTCCCCAGTGTTTCTACCTCAGTGCCTGGCCTCCAGAACCCAGATCCTTCCTTATCCTCACCCTCCACATTCCTCATTCCCTTTCCCCCTCTACTCTACTCCTGCTGCCAGGCCAGCTTCCTCCATTTTTCCCCTGGCAGGCTCATTCCATTCAACCTGGCACTGGGGAGGGTCCTAGCTGAGTGCTAGGCTGAGTATGCCCCTCCCCCACTAAACCATCCTAGAGATCCTGGAAACCTCCCATGCCAGCACCTGAAGTCCTATGTGATAAGGATCCCCACCTCTCCTACAAACTTCTACTCCCTTCCCCTGACTGCCACACCCCTGGCCCTCTGTGTCCCTTTCACTACCTCTTTGGGTCCCTTTGTTTGCTCCCATGGTCACAGAACAATATTCTGTCCCAGGACATGCTAAGCTCCTTTGTGCCTTCCTGCATTTGCACAGGCTGTTTCCTCCACTTGGAACACTCACCTCCTCCTGTCCCTTCTCCCCCCCATTGGAAAATCCCAGTCTTCACTGTCCCTGGAGGCCCTCCCTCAGGACTTATCCCTGCTTCTAGCATCCTGTGTGCTCATACCTCAATGGCAGTGCTTATCACATACATTTGGTGACAGTTAATGTTCTGTCCCTACCCACCCCCCACCCCCGACAACTCCAGCCTAGTTGTCCCGCCAGCATAGGCACTGTGTCTTTCATCATTGTCCTGGCCAGCCTGGGTGTTGCTGCCAGGGCTCTGTGCTGGCCTCTGTGCTCATGGCTCAGGGATAGGAAATGAGTCCTCCCAGGAGCTCTCCTGGATGGGAAGGCTCGGGGAGGCAGAGGCTCCACATTGAAGGGTGGGTATCAATTTCCCCAGGAAGTAGACCTGTGGCACCCTCTTTGCGATAAGCAGGAGAGTGGCCTTGGGGGAAGGAAGGTAGAAAAGTCCCTGTGGTGCTGGACTCGCTGGGGAAGCTCCAGAGAGCTAAGGCGCTAGGCTAGGTGGACAAGATGATACCAGGGGTATTGTGTGGATGTGAGTGGAGGGGCAGGGCTGGGAGTTGTCAGCTGAGGGGGAAGGAAAGCCCTGGGGCCCTACGCACATGGTATTTCCAGTGTTCCAGAATATCACCTTCTTTAATAGCCATCGACATTCCGTTCCATAGGCACTTGGCCTGACAGCTGGCCTTCTTTTAATAGCTACAAGTATTCTGGGTGACATCCTGATCTTAGGGCATTTATACTGAGCACATGTACAGCATACAGTTCTCCTCTCCCCTGCTTTTGGGACTCCTACCAGACATGTCCAGCCCTGGGCCTTGAGGTACACAGAGAAGTACACACCACACATGCTTGGTCACACACTAAGCTTAGAGCAGATCAACTACGGCCTTGAGGTGTCACAGTAACACATGGTCACACAGATACATAGCTCACACAGTCATATACACTTGTATACAAGCCATACATTCATCATAGTACAATATAGTCAGCAAAGCACCTGCTACATACATGCACAGTCATGTCACATAACCACACACACTCAGCCCTGCTTAGAGCATTTTGGAGTCACATAGGCCCTCAGGTCCCCCAGCCAAGGTAAAGCTGGGAGGTACAGGGAAAAGGGTGATTCCCAGAGGGCAGTTGGCCCATCCTTGAGAATAAGCCCCTTTTCCTAGCCACTCCCTGGGCTACTTGCCCCTTTTTCTGACCCATTTACAAATTGGCAGAGTTCAGGCCAAATCATCTTCCTGGGAGTCTCTGTTTCCCATCCCTGGGGCGTGAGAGGGGTGTTGGCTTCCATGTGCTCCAGGTCCTGAATGTAGAGGGATCGTCCACTCACTTGCTGGACACTCACCCATGCAGCTGCTGCCTCTGTGTCTATCCAGCCCTGGGAGAGGTCAAAGAGTCACTCTGTGAGGTGAGTGGGATATTCCACAGCCTTTCTCCTGAGCTTCCCCCTACCAAGCCCTTTTCTATGCTTCCTAAGGATATTCACTGGGGAATGGCTCATAATACAATGTGCAGGGCCACTGGTTACAAAATCTCAGCAAGTTGTGTGCTCATGTGCCAGTGTGTGTGTGTGTGTATGTGTGAAAGAGAGACAGAGAAAAAGTGTGTATGTGTCGGAGAAAATGTATGTGCATGAGAGAAAATGTGTGTGAGAGAAAGTGTGTGTGAGAGAAATATAAAGTGTGTGTGTATTTGAGTGAAAGTATATATGAGAGAAGTGTTTGTGTGAGAAATAAAGTGTTTATATGAGACAGTGAAAGTGTGTGTGTGAGAAAGTGTGTGTGAGGGAAGGTGTATGAGAGACTATGAAAGTGTGTGAGACAGAGTGAAAGTGTATGTGTGTGAGAGAGTGACAGTTTTTGTGTGAGAGTGAAAGCATGTGTATGAGAAAGAAAGTGTATATGTATGATGGAGAAAGTGTGGTGTGTGTGTCTTCTTAAGCACATGGGTGTTTATATTTTGTTTGATGTGTCTTCATGAGGATCTAAGCCTCAGTTAATGGATAAATTATAGTTCATTGCAATGGTTCAAAGAAGGGAATCCCTGATAGCCCCCTGACAGCTCCTCTCTCAACTGGGACCTCGGGGATGGGTGCCAATGAGAGATCACTAGCTGGCCCAACATGACCCTTGGTGGGCCCCACAATGGGGTCAATAGGCAGAATGGAGGTTCCTGAACACAGCTGGCATAGGAGCCCCAGGTGCAGTGAGTTTTCCTCAGGGCATCACAGACCCAGGTCCTGAGGAGAAGCTAGTACAAGCTGAAGGTTATGACCATAATCCCTGGAGTCAACACCCAACCAAGAATAGGCACATCCACTCTCTCCTAGCCAGTCTTAAGTGGAGAGATGACTCTTCTGTTTTCAAAGGTGGACTTGGAGGCTCAGAGAGCTGGTATAATGTCCGCATGGAGAAGGACATGGCCTGGTGTTGAGAGACTTGTATTTAGCTCTGACCTACTGCTAGGGGGCCTCAGGAAACCCTGTTTCCCTCTCTGGCTCCAGAGTCCTGCCTGTGGGTGACATGATACATGAGAAGGCTATGGGGAGCCTGTGGGCAATTCTTCTGCCAGAAGTCCAGGGTTCCTAGTGTCCAAACCCCTGAGTCTCAGAGGCATCCCTGTCTGGGCCCAGGCATCTCCTGGAACACTGAGTATGGTTTGACTGAGGAAAGGATGACCAGGTGCTAGTCAACAGAGGCCCCAAGATCCTTACCACCTCATTCTCAGAACCCAGGGATGTCTGGTGCCTCCTTCTGGAGATCCAGCTGAGGTTAGAGGACTGGCTGCTCAGGGTGGAGTGGTGAGTGGAGCGGTAGCTGATGTAAAGGCAGGTGCTCTGTACCGACACACCCAGCAACATCCCCAGGCAAGGCAGGTGCTGGGCAATGGCCATTCTGTAGGGTCAGTGCACATATCTGGTTAGGGAGGAGGTGGGGGGTGGGGAAGGTGGATAAACAGACATAGGGGATGATGGGGAGGGACAGACATACTGAAACAAGCCTGATGGAGGTGGACAGAGACCTACTGGGGAAATGGGGCTATAAGGATAGACAGATGCTGGGGTGATGAAAATGGATAGAAAGATACTGGGAGTCATTGGTGTTGATGAAGAAGCATAGAGAGATGCTGGGTGAAGGAGCCTGACAGACTCACAGGGCTGGTGAAGATGGACATACAGATACTAGGGTGGTGGGTATGGAGGGAGAGAGCTTTAGAGTAGGAGGATGAGTCAGGCAGAGATTAGTACAGTCCTTCAAGTGGCTGGGCCAAGCCATATCTCTGTGAGATATGAGCAGGCTGAGCTGGCTCAAGCCTGTGCTGGCTTCAGACCAGGTGGTGAACTACTGACACCTCCAGGCAAAGGAAGCACTGAAGGCCCCCTTGTGGGTGAGGCCACCACACTGGGGTTCTTATCAGCAAAGAGTGCCCTGTGCTAGAATAATTTCCCCCAGCCCTCTGCCAGGGCCCTTTAAGCAGATTGAGTGCTCCCTGCTGTGGTCTGTCCAGGACACAGTCTTTCCCAGGTGATAGATAGCACAGCTAGTCTGTGGACCCTAGCTCCTAAGGTCCCATAGTTAGGATTGCCCAGGGAATCCTGACATCCCTTCAAGTTGAGCCCTGGGAAGCTGGAGCATGGGAGGGTCACTTTAACTCCAGACTCCACCCAGTGTCACTGGTTGCTTCCGGCTGCTAGTCGCCCCTGCCCAATGTACATTCAAGAGGCAGAAAAGATAGCTGGTCTCTGCCCTCCATTTGCAGGCCCTGAACCTCCAGGTCTACAATGTGGGGCCAGGGGGTAATGGGCTGGGGGCCTAGAGGAGGGTCATACCTGTACTTGGGGTGGGTGATGGCATAAATGATGGGGTTGTGAATGGCAGAGGCCTTGGCGATGACAGCAGGCACTGAATTCATGTAAGGTGTCAGGACATGTGCGTACCTGAGACAGAGAAGTTGTGGTCCCCTTCTGCTGGCTGGCCCTCCCCAGAAGGTCACATTCCACCCATCCACCCTCTCAGGAAACTTCTCCCTCTGGGCAGGCCCTGCCAGGGGGACTGTCCAGCCCAACCCAGCCCAGCTCAGTCTACCTTTGTTCCATAGGGGGTTGGGGGTGAGGGACTGGACATGCCAGAGAGAATTCTGATCTGAGGTTAAGCAAAGACAAAGGTGACTGAGAACCTGGTTGAGGGAGGGTCATTGTGAGGAAGAAGTGCCAGGCTTGGGACATGGCTTGAAAATCCTACTGTCCCTTGGAGGCTGTACTACTGGTAACAACCCAGGTGAGGAGTCAGCAACCCTATTCCACTTTGACCCTGGTCCTCAGGCCCTCTGCCCGGCTCTCCTCATGCCCACCCAGCCCACCCACCCACCTGCTTCCCTGACTTTCTTAGAGTAACTTCATAGGAGGACCTGAGAGCAGACAGGCCATTCCTGCACAAGGAGAAAGTGCTGTACTCAAACCCTTCCAAGGTTTAATGCTGTCTCAAAAGTTCTGAAGTCTAGCCTATGCCCATGCTTCTGCAAAGTCTCCAGACTGTAGCCACACAAAGGACTAGTGAGAGCTCTTCCAGACCCATTTCTGGAGGTGAGCCATACCCCTGGCTGTGTGCCCACAGCCCAGGTAGAGAGAGGACCTGAATCTCAGGGAGATCTGCGTGTCTCCAAGGCGTTTCACAAAACTTGGCATCCCTCACAGGCCACAGGCTGAATTTGGTGTGGCCCAGAGCTCCCCAGCATGTGTTGTGATGCTCGCCAAAACTAAGAAGACTTGCCTGGGGTGGAGCTTTGCTGGCCAGAGAAAGAATAAAGCTGCAAGGACAGTTGTCCCTGGGCTTGGGCTGGAAGGAAGAGGCTACCCCCAGGTAACCTTACCCTCCCCTTCAGCCCAGCCTCAGCCCTTTACCCACTGCTCACCCTGCAAAGGTCACCAGAACCACAGTGGAGTAGGGGGCCCAGGAGAGCACATAGAGCAAGATGGTCAACAGCGCGATCTTGGCCATCTTCCACTCACTCTGCAGCCGCCGCCTCTGCCGTGGGGACTCACTGGCACCCTCACAGGCCCCGAAGGTCTGGAGAGCCCTAGGACAGGCAGAATCTAGGTCTGACCACAGTTGGGTGGCAATGCATGCCAGGGTCATGGATACTGTCAGGGTGCCTCTCTGGAGTATCCCTGGAGGAAAGTCTTCCCTTCCAGTGCAGGAAGCCCTGACTCACAGAAAGTTCTCTATTACATTGAGCCTAATCTGCTCCCTGTGGTTACACTGTGGTACCTTCTCTGACCTCTGAGGTCACTAGACCAAGCCTAAAGGCCCCTCTCCCCCAGACTTTTCTATGTACCCAGGTTCCTTGTGCTTGCTTTTAGGATCCCCACCTCAGGGCACATCTTTTCAGCTTCCTTTGTCTGCCCAGAGACAACCCTGGTGGAGGGAGAATGGCCTTCACCCTCAACCCCCTCCTCTGCTGCCACACTTGCCTGCCTAGCTCTCCTCTCTCTATGACTTGCTCTTACCGGCCTGTCTCCCGGATGGCTCTAAAGATGAAGATGTAGCAGTAGATGATGACAAGCAGGGGGAGGAAGAACACAAAGCAGAAGAGGAGCATGGTGTAGGCTCGGACCGAGGGTGTGAAGCTCATGTAGTCCCAGGAGCAGGATGTCAGTAGCCCGTCAGGCACATAGGCACCTGGGAGCCAGGGCGGGTGCTCAGTGAGGCAGCTGTTGGGTCCTCAGTGTGGGTTCCAGTCTGTCATCCCAAGGAACTTTGCATGTGGTCGCAGCCCTACCATGCCCAGTGCAGTGGGAACACCCAGGGCAGTTGGGGCATAGGGAGGAGAGCTCCCTAAGCTGGTCTGGCAGGGACATCACCTCAAGAGACAGCTGGTCAAACACCATGGCTATGCTGCTTGATAATTTTGAGCACTACAGCCCCAGGGTCTTACTTCCCAAAGCTCCAGCTAGCTTCTAGGTCTTACCTCAGAGGTTAGTGACTTGTTGCTAACTGTCCTACCTGCTGAGGCCTCACACCCCAATGTCCTGCCTAGTCTGACTAATGGCAAACCTGGCAAGTGCTGTTCCCCTCCAGTCCCTGATAGTACAACCTCAGTTTCCCTTGCTGGTAGTCATGTCCCTCATTGTTTATCTGACTAGAGGCTCAGGTTGTCCTTTGGCTCTTCCTGCCAACTGGCAGACCCAAGTCCACCTACTTGTCTCTTAAACTTGCCCCTCCCAGCCTATCTTCCCCTCCCTTGATTCCACCAGTCTACTTACTCCAGCCAAAGAAGGGTGGTAGACTCCAGGCCAGGGCATAGAGCCAGATGCCCATCAGGATGAGTGCTGCCCGCCTCTTGGACACCACACCAATAGTGGCAAGCGGGCGTGTGATCACCAGGTAGCGGTCCAGGGCGATGGCCGTGAGGGTAATCATGGAGGTGATGCCAAAGAGAGCCCCACAGAAGGCATAGAACTTGCAGGCTGTGAACATAGCCACCTGACCTCAGTCCTTGGGAGACTACCCACCAGGTACTGGGGGAAGGGAGGGTCTGGAGATGGAGCTTGTTTGGCTCCTGCCCTCACCTCTCAGAAAGCAGGCCTTGATCTTTCTCCACCCTGCCTACTTGCCACTTCTGACAGAGTCTGGCAGAGACTTCAGGACCTGAGCTGGAGTCTTCCTTTCAGTGCTCACTAACTGTGTGATTGAGAACAGCTACCCATTCCCTGCCCAGGAAGAGCAAATCACCTCCATATCTGTGCCATCTCCATGGTGGGCATCCCTTGGGCACAACCCTCTTCCTCCCTCCAGCAAAAGGAAGCCTACCTGCCTCCCCAAAGAGCCACTGCTTGTAGAGGCTACTGGCGAAGAAGAGGGGGGCCTGGGTGAAGGACATGAAGAAGTCACTGATGGCGAGGTTGATAATGAACATGTTGGCAGGTGTCCAGAGGCCTCTGGTCCTGGAAGGGGTCAGAGGCTGTTAGGAGGTACTTCTGCTGGGGGACTTTCCCTACTCCTCAACCACAAATACACTCACACACGCATTCACACATGTGTACACATACATGCACACACGTGTGTACATAGCACACATACACAAATGTGTATGCACACACATGTACATATACTGAATATATGCACCCATTCATATACATTTATATACATGTGCACATGCCTGTACACATATGCAGGCACAAGCTGCTGGGCTACAGAACCCATCCAGCTGTACAGCAAAGTATCAGCTGAACAGCCTTTGAACCCAATTGTATGGCCTAGTACTGAGAAACCCCAAGACAGCAACCAGACCTTGTTTCCCAGCAGGGGAAACTGAGGTTGCACTATCAGGGACTAGAGGGAAACAGCACTTGCCAGGTTTGCTGTGAGTCATACTAGGCAGGACATTGGGGTGTGAAGCCTCAGCAGGTAGGACAGTTAGCAACAAGTCATCAACCTCTGAGGTAAGACCTAGAAGCTAGCTGGAGCTTTGGGAAATAAGACCCTGGGGCTGTAGTGCTCAAAATTATCAAGCAGCATAGCCATGGTGTTTGACCAGCTGTCTCTTGAGGTGATGTCCCTGCCAGACCAGCTTAGGGAGCTCTCCCTTAGAATGAAATGGGGAAAGCAATGTCCTCCAGAGCTGTTGTAAGACTCCATGGAGGCTAGCTCTTGGGCTGTGTCCATTTCCTCTTCTTGCTCCCTTGGTTACCTCTGCATGGTGGACATTCAGTCCTTAGATAAAGCCCTTGCTTTCCTCAGACCCTCCAGACAAAGGTCTCCTCCAGGGCTTCTCATTAGGCTCCTCCTGCTGTGCACTCAGACTTGACTAGTCTCGTCTTATGTTTCTCATTTCTCCTTCCTGCTTGGGAATCATCCTCAACCCTCTTCCTCAATGTCCCAACCTAGCCCAGGTGCTGCTCAGTGTAGCTGTTACTGCAGTCCACACCCTCAAGGGTGGCAGAGGGGAGAAAACTGCATTTGTGCACACAGGCCAGGTGCACTGCTCAGCCTTTCACAAACCTTGCCTCCTGCTGTCATCTGTCTTCATATCCACCCCCGAGGGAGGCTCCATTGTTTCTGTTATCCAGATAAGAACACCAAAGATCCGTTTGTGAAGTGACTTGCTCCGGATCACAAAACAGTAAGTGGCATGGCTAGGATTTAGACCCTCACTTGCGGAGCATTGTACATACATAAACTCACCTGATCAGGACATGAACTCCATGAAATAAATCATAACTCCATGTTGCAGGCAAGAAAAGTGAGCTCAAAGAAGACAAAGGTCTGCCCAAATCATTCCACTAGTAGGTGGGAGGGCTTGGGCTCCCTTCCTCACTTGCTTGTCTCAGTCATTCAGGCTGTTGTGGGGTTCGAGAGGAAAGGGTGACCTAGTGAGTGGTTGCTGGGGGCTTGAGGATTGAGGGCACTGGTGCTCAGGGCCGCAATTCAAGGCAGAGAGAAGATGCCTGAGGTAGGCAAGGCAAAGGTGAGTTGATAGCTGGGTAGAAAGAGCAGAGACCTGGGTGTCTTGGGTCTGGGGCTCAACAGCATGTGCCATTCAAGCTTGCCTTCTCTGGGCTTGTGGATCTGAGCCCATCGAGGGCTTGGTCTGACTTCTCTGCCCATCCTCAACAGTGCTCTGGCTAGAGCTGGCAGTCAGGTTCATGTTCTTATCCTCTGCTCTGTCTCTGCACCCTGACCCTAGCCCACTAACTAGGCACCTGCAGAAGGTGTAGAGGACCATCAGATTGCCCAGCATCCCTGTGAGGCCCACTAGCAGGATCACTGTGCCCAGGGTGTAGTGGGCGTGGTCTGGCACATCAACCGTGGGAAAGGGGACCCAGGCAGCAGTTTGAGCCCCGGATGCCTGTGGAGAGACAGAAACAAGGGTATCATCTTATCCCTTGTCACCTTCAAACTGCTTGAGAAGGTGAGGGATCTCAGAGTGGCAAAGCCGCTCACGCACACAGGCTGTCATCCCATGTCACTGATGAGTACAGCTTCTATGAGTGGCCCAGTTCACTGGCTAGAGGCCAGAAGGACAGACAGATGTGTGCCTGGCATGATGGACTATGGCTGTGGTGACCTTACCTTTCCTTGGGGCAAAGGCAGAGCCAATTTCAGGGCAGGTCCCTCCCCATGGTATGGACCCCATCCCAAGTGTCCAAGAAAGCATCGATGGTCTTCAAGGTCTCCTGGGACTCTGGGGTGGAAGGGTGGGGTGGACCTTCTGCTCAGGAGTCCCACTCCCCTTCCAAGCCTCAAAGGAGAAGCTGGATTGCCCCTACGCTCCACTCTCTCCTTGATGTCTGGCATGAGAGAGAGGGAACATTTCCCCTTTATAAAAAAAGCTTAGAGTTACTGCAAGGAAATTATGACCCAACAAAGCCAGTATGGAAGGATTTAGAGCTTCCACTTCTAGGAAGGAGAGACTTAATCTCTGTCTCTCCTGGACCCTACAACTACTGGAGCCTTCCCATCTTGCCCAGGGCCTGGGGTAGCATTCCAGGAAGGGTTTTGGTTCTCAGGGTCTGAAAGTGCCCTCATCCCTCACTAATTCACAGTGGGGGTGGTGAAGGATGGGCTCTGGGACCCTGGCTAGGATGACGGAGCAGAGGGCACCCCAATGCCCACACTGGACTGGACACATCCAGAGGCCCAGGGTATATATCCTGAAGGACCCTTCTCTCCAGCTTCCTCTCCAGAAGGTTTCATGGGGCACCTCACTACCCCCTATAAGGACTAGGTACAGCTAAGGGCAAGTCTGGGCAATTCCTGTCCCATGTCCTTCAGAGCTGGCCTTTAAATACTCTGCATGGGGAGGACATCATCAGGATTCTCCTCTATCATTTTCTTTGTGTAGGATGGCTCAGAGAGACTCAGTAACATGTCTAAGGTCCCACAGAAGAACTTAGAACCCTCTTCCCTCCAGTCAAAGTCCATGTTTGCCCCAACAGTGAGCCAGGGTGAAGGGTAAGGGAAGGGCTCTGTTCATGCATGCACTCCCCCCAGGCTTACCGTGGAGCTGCTAAAAGGAAGTTTGGCTAGGCTGGAGTTGCTGACCTGGGAGCTGTTCCACCTGTTGGCTGAGGCTGGGGTGGCTGTGCAGATGGGTGCCTGGGCTGGGACTGACGGAACTCTTGGCCCCCAAGGTAGATTCATCCTGTTGTGGGGACAGTCCTTTCACGATCTCACAGGGAAATCAAGCTCAGGACTTTAGTTGTGGCCAGCCTTCCCATTGTCCCCCATTCTCAGTACTTCTGCCCAGCCCACCAGCCTCCGGATCCTGCCTGAAACTGCTCTTGGGGCTGATGGCTGCACTCGGTGTCCAGTGAAGTGCAAAGGAGTAAGTGTCACAGCTACAGAGTCGATTCTCACCTTTAAGTAGCAGAGCTGGGGGCTGCACATGCTCAGTTGCTCATAGCCTGCAGCTCACCCAGATGCCAGTCCCTGGATGTCTGCCAATAGGAAGATCTGAGTATGAAGATCTGAGGAAGCTGGGAACATGTGTGTTTGGGCATGTCAGTGCATGTGAGCAGGAGAATGTGAATGTCAGTTTGTAGGGTAAGGGAGACTGCTGGCTCAGACCCCTGGATGTTGGGCAGAGGCTTTGTCATGCCCACTCTTCAGGCTCTCCTCTACCGTAACCTCATCAAGAAGAGCCTCTGCCACTGCCAAGAACTCCTTTTTGTAGTAGGAACTCCAGGGCTGTTTTGTGGGCAAGTGACCCTGGAGAGCCCAGAATCTCTCTTTCCTGGTGTTACCTGCCCCTTCATATCTGGCCCATGTGAGCACCTCACATATACACAACCACTCTCAACCAAGGCTGTTCACCCCATTTCACAGATGAAGAAAATGAGAAGAACGTAACAGTCGGGGTGAGAGCAGATCATGGAGCATTTTGTGTTTGATTTGTGAGCATAAATACAGATGCCTTGGTGGCTCAGTGGTTTAGAACTCAGCTACTAAAAGAGAGGTCTGCGGTTATCCACTCTGGGAGAGGAATATGGCAGTCTGTTCCTGTAAAGATTTATAGTCGATGGGGCAGTTTAAAAATTTTTTTTTATTGTGATTTGGGTGAAAGTTTACAGAGCAAATTCACTTTCTGTACAGCAGTTCACATACCCTTTGCCTCATGACTCTGACTACAATTTACCTCAATGCAACAGCTCCCCTCCCACTTCCTCCCGATAGTTACCTCTTCCCTGTGTCCATCCCTCCATGCACTCCTGCCCCCTGAGCTATCTCCCTGTGCATAAACAGCCCTTCTTTCTCCCATGATTGTTCTCTCCAAGGAGTGTATCTATTTCAGGTAAATGTTCAACTCCTATGCCTGTCTTTTGTTTGGCTGGAAACCACAGGTATAAATTCAATTCCAGATCTGAAGGGCAGCTAGGGGCCATAGTCTCAGTGGTTCCACCAGGCTCTATCAGACCAGCAAACCTAGTCCCCCCCCCCTTTTTTTTTTCCAAATGATTTTGAGTTTTGTTCCACATTGTTCTCCCTCTCTATCCAGGATCTCCTACATAAATTCCCCTCTGAGTGGTTGACAGTGGTAGCTGGGCACCATAGTCTTCCGGTCTCATAGTCATATTGGCTGTGGATTGCATGGTGTACCAGTTGCTTGGACTAATTGTTTCCATGAATCTTTGGTTGCCTTCATTCTTTGCTCTGGACTAGGAAAGACCCATTGTTGCATCTAGATGTCTGCTTGTAAGCTTTTAAGATCCCAGTTGCTACTTGCCAAAGTAGGAGGTGGAAAAATGTTTTGTGTAGTATCTTATGCCAATTGAGCCTGTTGTCCCTATGGGGCAGTTTTTCACTGTCCTACAACAACAAATAGGGAGCTCTGGTAGCATAGTGGCTAAGTCACTTGCCTGCTAACCAGACGGCTGGCGGTTCAAACCCACCAGCCACTCCTCGGAAGGAAGGTTGGGCAATCCTACTTCCGTAGTGATACTGCCTCGGAAACCCAAGGAGGGGTCGCTATGAGTCGGGGCCGACTCGACGGCACATAACAACAACAACAACAACAACAACAACAAATAAGGTTGCTATGAGTTGGAATCTACTTGATGGCAGTGGGATAAAGATTTAAACAAATCCAAAAGCTGGTGGAGACCTGAGAACTCTCTGGCCTGCAGGCCTGGCCTGAGATGAATAAACATTAGAAGTGACAGGGGTCCAGGGCCTTCCCTTCTCTCCCTTTTGAAAGTGATTTCCAAAGCTGGAAAGGGTAGAAGGTGTGCACAGTTGTTTCCTAGGCTCTGGCTGCCCAGGTCTGGGGCTCCAGGAGGCTGATGGGGGAGGAATCTGCTTGGCTTCCAGAGATGTCCTTCCTGGCTCTGAGGTCAGATTGGAGGGAGTGATATGCAAGCTCCCTTCCAGTCCCCCTCACAATCTTTACACACAGAGCTCTTCCAGCCCCAGAGAGGGAAGCTGCACTTCCTGTAGCTGAGACCAAATTCCTCCCTCCCTTACTCATTGCCATTGAGTCAACTCAGACTCATAGAGACCTCCTTTGGGTTTCTGAGGTGATAAATCTTTATGGAAGAAGATTGGCCCATCTTCCTTCTGCAGAGTGGCTGGTGGCTTTGAACCACCAGCCTTCTGGTTAGCAGTCTAATACCTTAGGCACTTTGCCGCCAGAGCTCCTTAGTTCCTCTCTAGGCCCTTTCATTTCAGGTCTTGAGCTCCCAGTCCTGGCTCCCCTTACCTGGGAGGTAAGGCTGAGGGACTCCTTTCACTTTCTTTCCTCTCACTTTTCTTTTCAACATGGGTGTGCCAACTGCTTCCTTTTGAATATGGTGGTATGTTTCACTATTAATCTCTGCTGGGAGGAATTCTGAGCCAAATGAAAGTTCATTTAGCACCCACCATACTTTCCGCCTGATAATTAGAGAAGTCAGGTGAAGCAGCTAGCACATGGCCGGGTCTACAGGAGGGAGGTCTACCAAGTTGGCAGATGAGGGGATAGTCCACACACCTGGGTGTCCAGGCTAGAACAGTACTCAAGAAACACGTAAAGAATTGAATTCCTATGCCTGGGGCTTTTTGAGGTCCCTTGGCTCTGCTTTTCAGTTCTGAGGGTTGGAATGCTGATTTGCTCTCCCACTTCCTCTTATGCTCCTGCTCTTTGGCAGACTCTTCCCCACCTCTGCACTCCATTCCGTATGATAGCTGTCCTGCCTGGAACCTGTCAAAGGGTTGTGGGGGTAGCCTCAGCCTCCATCCCCTTACCACCACCAAGAGAAACCCCTGCCCTTACTACCCAAGCCATCCTTGCTATAAGTCATGGACCTGGGGGAGGCTGTGGCATTTCTGTCACTCTGCTCAGGTATCCAATTGTGCTCCCCACTCCTGAGCACTCTTACTTTACACCCGGCATCTTGGGTTCCTCCCCAAGCTTGACCTGGTGGGTTCAGCCTCTCAACCATTCTGCTGGCTGCCTCCTCAACAGTCCCGTGGGTCCTTCTTCACTCAAGAATTTCAGCACAGGGGTAAGATGGGGTTGTTGTTGTTGTTAGGTGCTGTTGAGTTGTTTCCGACTCATAGCAACCCCATGCACAGCAGAACGAAACACTGCCCTATCCCGCGCCAGCTCACAATCCCTGCTATACTTGAGCCCATCATTGCAGCCACCGAATCAATCTATCTCGTTGAAGACCTCCCCCTCTTTCGTTGACCCTCCACCCTACCAAGCATGACATCCTTCTCCAGGGAATGGTCCCTTCTGACAACATGA
>NW_006922134.1:1096952-1098409 GCF_000298275.1 Orycteropus afer afer
TAAAATTCTTCAATTTCCTCATCTTTGGCTTTGGTGTTTGAGGCATGAATTTGAATAATAGTCATATTAATGGGTCTTCCTTGTAGGCATATGGATATTATTCTATCACTGATAGCATTGTACTTTAGGACAGATCTTAAAACATCCTTTGTGATGATGGATGCCATGCCATTCCTCTTCAAACTGTCATTCCCAGCATAGTAGATCACATGGTTGTCTGATTCAAAATGGCCAAAAAGCAGTCCATTTCAGCTTACTAATGCCTAGGATATCAATATTTATGTGTTCCATTTCATTTTTGACAAGTTCCACTTTTCCTAGATTCATACTTCATACATTCCATGTTCCAATGATTAATGGGTGTCTGCAACTGTTTCTTTTCAATTTGAGTGATGCCACATCAGCAAATGGAGGTCTCGAAAGCTTTACCTTATCCGTATGAGTAATGCTGGGTTTACTCAGATGTTGCAGCTCTTTCCCAGTCCTATTTTGAGAGCCTTCTAACCTAACTGGACTATTCATAAAGTTGCACAGTAATATATCAAACAGTGTTTCTTTGCTATTCATAAGGTTTTCCCCAGCCAATTCTTTGAGAAGTGGACAGCCTCTTCCTTCTTCCTAGTCAGTCTCAGTCTGTAAGCTGGGCTGATACCTGTGCACCATGTGCATCCCACTGGGTTTGAAACCAGTGGCTCAGCCTTAAAAGTCACATCAACACGTCACCATGGTAGGACAAACCAACAGACAAGTTTGTCTCCCAGTTGGAAACCTCTCATACCACCCTTACCTGGGTCCCTGTGGCTGACTGCTCCTCTGTCCTAGTTCTTGGGCCTTTTAATCCTCTTTCTCCCACTCTCCCACCCTGCTGCTTTGGGCATACCTGAGTTCCCTCTCCTCACCTGGATCCCTGTGGCTGACTTAAGGTAGGCCACACATAATCCTTGCTTCAGTAAGCCAACCAAATAAACTATTAGATCCTTCCTAACCTCTTGAGTTGAAACACTGAATGAAGAATCTGTACTTAGTGGGGCTAAATCAATAAAATCAGACTGATCCAATGTTACTTTCCTTGCACCATTATGCCACACCCTCAGTAGCCATTCCCACACATATTCTCCAGGTTTCTGTCTGTACATGTTAGCAAAATCAAGTAGGTCTTTTTGCGTGCAGCATACCACCTCTTCAGTCACACTTTGTATTTCACCTTTCAGGGCTCGCTTGATCTGAACTTTAGTTATAGCTCTAGCTGCAACAAATGTCTTGAAGTTCCCACCTGGCTGGTGCCTGCTACTGCACAGATGGGCCTGGCATCCCTTCCTCTCTGCATGCCAGTACATGAAGGCAGGTTGATCTCACTATTGGTTTGATAATGGGGTTGCCATACCCCACATGGGAGCTCTGGTAGCATAGTGCCTAAGGCACTTGACTGCTAACCAGAAGGCTGGTGGTTCAAACCC
>NW_006922134.1:1099266-1110093 GCF_000298275.1 Orycteropus afer afer
AGCATTCTCCGCCAGCACCACAACTCAAAAGCATCAACTCTTCTTCGGTCTTCCTTATTCATTGTCCAGCTCTCACATGCATACGAGGCGATTGACAGCTTCCTATTTTTCTCAAGATATGGACAACTCCTAATGTGGAGGAGAGGGTTGTGAAGTCACCTGATATGGTAAAAGAAATGGGTTTTGTTAGCAGAAACTCAAAACATCAAGTATCAGCAAAAAGGGGCATGTTGTGTCCTTGGGCCATGCTGGTGGACACACTGTGGAGGTGAGTTCCTGGGGAGGAACCTGTTCCTACTAGAGCCCAGGCTAATTTTCTGGGAATGAACAGCTAATTTCAGGCACCAGTAGTGGGAATGTGCCTGCCAGCTGAGCAGGGAGGCGCCTGAGGACACTACCTGTTAGCAGTGGGAAACCTTGTGGGAAGTGGGATTCTGGTCTGCTTGGAAGGAAGGTTGGGCAATCCTACTTCTGTGGTGATACTGCCTTGGAAACCCAAAGAGGGGTTGCTATGAGTCGGGGCCCACTCGATGGCACATAACAACAACAACAACATGCAGGAAGGAAAGGATCTTTAATGGTGCAGTAGTTAAGGCATTTGCCTACTCTGGTGGTTAAGTTTGTGGGTCAACTTGGCTAGGCCTGGTTGAGTGGCTGGGCAGGTGGTTGTAGTATTCCCCATGATGAGACTGGTAATCAACTCCATGGTGGAATCTACTGTGAGCAGCTGAGTAGCTGTCTTTGGGTATGTGGTCTGCTTTCCGTATATAAGAAACAGCTTTGGTAATGATGTCTAGCTTATAGCATGCTTGAACCCTGCATGTAGCCTAGCCATGTCATTGTTCAGCAGCCTGCCATGCTCTGCCAACCTTGGGACTTTCAATGGACTTGAATTAATGGCCTGCCATGTGGTTTGGTAACATTGGGACTGTGCCATTTTATTTGTCGACCTTGAGTTTGTCAGCCTCAGCAGCCAGTAGCTACCTGAGTGAAGCGATGCCTCTAGCTTCAGTGGGCTGGGAGCAAGAAGCAGAGTTGAAGCCCAAGGTCAAGGGGCTTTCACACAGCCCCTAGAACCTGGCACTTGCAACTCGGACTTCTAGCCTCCCAAATTGTAAGAGAATAAACTCTTGTTTGTTCACGCAATCCCATTTGTGGTATAGTCCTGTCAGAGCAGCACTAGGTAACCAGAAAGGTCGGTAACCAAAAGGTCAGTGGTTCGAACCTACCAGCCACTCTGCAGAAGAAAGATGAAGTAGTCTGCTTCTCTAAAAATTTGCAGCCTTGGAAACCCAGTAGGGGTTGCTATGAGTTGGAATCTACTTGATGGCAATGAATGAGATGCAGGAAGGAAGGAGCTCTGGTAGCACAATGGTTAAACCATTGGGCCGCCAATCAAAAGTTTGGCAGTACATACCTGCCAGCTGCTCTGCAGAAGAAAGATAAGGCAGATGGCTCCAATAAAGATTTACAACATTGGAAATCCTATGGAGCAATTCTACTCTGTCTTATCCATTGTCCAGCTTTCACATGCATATGAGGCAATTGAAAATACCATGGCTTGGGTTGTTGTTGTTGTTTGCCATGGAGTCTGACCCGACCTATAGCGACCCTTCCTTGGGTTTCTGAGAGGTATCAGTATGGAAGTAGATTGCCCAACCTTCCTTCCAAGGAGTGACTAGTGGGTTTGAGCCGCCAGCCTTCTGGTTAGTAGTCAAGTGCCTAAGTCACTACACTACCAGAGCTCCCTGTGGGGATCTAAGAGAGGAGTTAAAAACAGCTCAACCAGTGGGACTCCAGGGCACATGTCACCCTTATTGGTAGGTGGAATCAACCAGTTGTCCATGAGCAGAGTCCACAGGGCCCTAATGCTGACTTGACATACTGGCCTTCCTTGCCCTAGAATTTCCTCCTTCATAGAAAGACTTGAAAATCTTTGCAAAGAAAGCTGATGGGAGAGCCACAAGGGCAAGAGATCCTGGCCCTGCAATCTGTACTTATGGCTGCAACTCCCAGTGTCCAGAGAGACTGGTGTCCCTGTCCTTTGCCTGGCTGAACATGTGGCACTGTAGTGCTATCCTCACACCACTCCATGCCAATGAATGAGGGGACTATTTCTTGATCCTAGGGGATGGTAAAGGCTATCTGGTTACCCAGAGACTCCTGAGAAACTCCCAGGAGCAGTTGCCAGGGGAATATTAAATGTTTTAATGAGCATGTTCCCGAAGGCACCTGGCAGGAGGCTTACCTTGGGTCTGCCTCACTGGGAATCTGACAAATACTACCAGAATGGGGCCCTCCTGCCTGTGGCCTTAGAAAGTGTTGTTGTTGTTGTTGTTGTTATGTGCCGTCGAGTCGGCCCCGACTCATAGCGACCCCTCCTTGGGTTTCCGAGGCAGTATCACTACGGAAGTAGGATTGCCCAACCTTCCTTCCGAGGAGTGGCTGGTGGGTTTGAACCGCCAGCCGTCTGGTTAGCAGGCAAGTGTCTTAGCCACTATGCTACCAGAGCTCCCTTAGAAAGTGTTAGAAACAGAAATTCAGAAAATCCTTTCTTTTTGTTTTGTCTTATTTCTTAGAATTGTATGTGTACCTCTGCCCTTTCACCTGATCCTGAGCCTAAGGGGTCATCCCACTCCTCATTGTGGGTCTGCCCATTGGGAACCAGCCAAGTGACCCAGTGGTCCTGCCAATGTCCCTAAAGAGACCCAAATGTCCTTGTCATCCCTGTGGTCCATCCCCTCCTTTCTGTGATGTCCCCACTTGGTTCCATTGCTCCCATCACATTGTCTTGTGTTTAGCTACATGGGGGCAAGAAGAGGAAGGGCCATGGTTCTGAGGAGTGGTGAAAAATGTAAAAAAGAATTGGTGTAAAACTATGGGATCATTTCCTTTCCTCACAGAGTTCATGGAAGAGCTGGATACCTGCAACAGTCCTTGGGCTGGGCACCTTCCTGGCTCTCATGCTGTTGCCCCACCCTCCCATTCAGACCTGGGTTCCTGACCTAGGCACTCATAGTGTTCTTTATGTCAGTTCTTTCCAGAAAGTACAGTCCAGGGGCCTCAAACTTCACACTTCTCCAAATTCCATGCATAAGTTAAACTCCTATAGCAAAGTGCTGGCCCTAGACTGACCCGTGGGGCTGGAGGTGAGAGACGCTTAGCCCTGGGCTAGCTCATAGTCTTTTAGGGAGGGGAACAACACAGTCATATCCCAGAGAGCAGTATTTTCTTCCTCTTAGCTGGAGATTTCTGCCTAGGGCTTTGGGGCCAGTAAATAGTTGAGAAAGAGGAATTGCTGTTGTTGTTAGGTGCCATTGAGTCAGTTCTGACTCATAACAACCCTATGTACAACAGAGCAAAACACTGCACAGACCTGTGCCATCGTCACAATAATTGCCATGCTCAAGCCCATTGTCACAGCCACTGTGTCAATACATATCATCAAGGGTCTTCTCTTTTATTGGTAACCGTCTACTTTACCAAGCATAATATTGTTCTCCAGAGACTGGTCCCTTCTAACAATATGACCAAAATACAAGAGACGAAATCTGATTCTTATTTCTAAGGAGCATTCCGGCTGTACTCCCTGCAAAAGAGATTTGTTTATTCTTCTAGCAGTCCATGGTACATTCAATACTCTTTGCCAACATTACAATTCAAATACATCAATTATTCTGTGGTCTTCCTTATTCATTGCCCAGCTCTCACATGCGTATGAGGCTATTGAAAATACCGTGGCTTGGGTTAGGCATACTTTAGAAGTCTTTTGCAGCAGATTTGCCCAATGCAGTATGTTGTTTGATTGCTTGATCACTGCTTCCATGGACATTGATTGTGGATACAAGGTAAATTAAATCCTTGACAACTTCAGTCTCTTCTCCATTTGTCATGATGTTGCTTATTGGTCCAGTTGTGAAGAACTGAAGGCTGTAGTCTTTGATCTTCATTAATAAGTGCTTCAAGTTTTCTTCACTTTCAGCAAGCAAGGTCGTGTCATCTGCAGATAGCCGGTTGTTAACAAGTCTTCCTCCAATCCTGATGCCACATTCTTCTTCATATAGTCCAGCTTCTCAGATCATTTGCTCAGCATACAGTTAGTAAGTATGGAGAAAGGATACAATCCTGACATAAACATTTCCTGATTTGAAACCATGCAGTATCACCTTGTTCTGTTTGAATGACTCTTTCTTGGGTTATGTACAGGTTCCACATGAACACAATTAAGTGTTCTGAAATTCCCATCCTTTACAATGTTATGATCCACATAGTTGAAAGCTTTTGTATAGTCAATAAAACACAGGTAAACATCTTTCTGATATTCTCTGCTTTCAGCTAAGATCCATCTGACATCAGCAGTGATACTCCTCATTCCATATCCTTTTCTTAATCTGGCTTGAATTTCTTTGGCCTTTCCCTGTCAATATACTGCTGGAACCATTTTTAAATTATCTTGAGCAAAATTTCACTTGTGTGTGATATTAATGCTATTGTTCAATAATTTCCACATTCTTTGGGATGGACACAAATCAGTTGACCAGGTAGATCTCTTCCAAATTTCTTGGCATAAATAAGTGAGTGCCTCCAGTGCTGCATCTGCTTGTTGAAATGCCTCAATGAGCATTCGTCAATCCTTGGAGACTTGTTTTTCACCAGTGCTTTCAGTGCATCTAGGACATCATTATTCTTGGTCATGTGCTGCCTCCTGAAATGGTTGGACAATGACCAATTCTTTTTGGTACAGTGATTCTGTATATTCCTTCCATCTTCCTTTGTTGCTTTTTGTATTATTCAATATTTTGCCCATAAAATCCTTCAGTATTGCAATGTATGGTTTGTAAAAAGGATATGGGGGTGGCATCCTCTGACCTCCTCTAACTTCACAAACAGAAGACAGAATCACCATCAGCAGACCAATGCTTATTCCTATGAAGCCAGACATACTATCACCCGCCAGCCTTTTTTTACCAATTCTGACACTAACCATCCCTCCTTCAGTATTCTTTACTTCTCTGTTGGGTTCGATAATTTGTTGCAATGGCCACATAGAACTCACAGACAATACTCATGATTATAGGGTTTATTAGGAAAATAACCAGTTACAAATGAGGTTCAGGAACACTCAGGATACAATTCTTCAATAAGGACAGTCTCCCCTCTGCTGTGTCCTCAGGAACACCTCTCTGGCCCTGACCCTCTTGGCCTGGCCTCTCCCCTGCTCAGGCAAGTGTTACAAAGCTCTTTTAGCTCTGTCAATAGGTACACTCCACTCTGCCAGCAAGCCTCCTGCCCAAAGGGACTCTGCATTCTTGCTCCATGGGCCTGCAAGCCCACCATACTCTCTCATGCCTCTTGGTTCTGCTGCTACTGTTATCTCAGCTGTTCATCTCAGCCAAGGAAGTCCAATGCAGGGATCCAAGGACATGCTCCATGACACCTCTGGATCTTCTCTCTTGATGGCAATGAGATTTCCACCCCCTTTTGCCTCTAGGAGGGCTCATTTTAAGCCTAGCAGAATGGTAAAACTGACCAATTCCCACATTATGGTCCCATACACCTTATTTGCATGGCACCACCCCACAAGGGTGCCATGTGTATTGTTTACATTATTAGCAAGCTATCCAATGCCCTTGGTGGGCCACAAGCATGTCACATTTGCATAGTTGCAACCAGTCATCTGGTGGAAGTCATAAAGACCATGGCTAGAAAAGCCATACCAAGTAATTCACTGCAAAACAAGGCTTGAATTTTTTCTTCAGTTCTTTCAGCTTGAGAAATGCTGAGTGTGTTCTTCCCCTTTGATTTTCTAATTCCAGGTCTTTCCACATTTCCTTATAATACTTTATTTTGTTTTCTCAAGCTGCCCTTCAAAATCTGTTCAGCTGTTTTACTTTATCATTTCTTCCATTCACTTTAGCTACTCTCTGTTCAAGAGCAAGTTTTAGAGTCTCTTCTGACATCTATTTTGGTCTTTTCTTCCTTTCCTGTCTTTTAAATGACATTTTGCTTTCTTAATGTCACTTCACAACTTGTCTGGTCTTCGATCATTAGTGTTCAATGCATCAAATCTATTCTTCAGGTGGTCTCTAAATTCAGGTTGGATATACTCAAGGTCATATTTTGGCTCTCATGGATTTGTTTTAATTGTCTTCAGCTTCAACTTAAACTTACATATGAGCAATTGATGGTGTGTTCCACAGTTGGCCCCTGGACTTTTTCTGACTGATGATATTGAGGTTCTCCATTGTCTCTTTCCACAGATGTGTTCAAGTTGGTTACTGTGTATTTCATCTGGTTATGTCCACATGTATAGTTGTCATTTGTCTTGTTAAAAAGGTATTTGCAATGAATAAGTCATTGGTCTTTCAAAATTCTATCATGTGATCTCTGTGGTCATTTCGAGCACCAAAGCCACATTTTCCAACTACTGATTGATGATCCTTCTTTGTTTCCAACTTTCACATTCCGATCACAAGTGATGATCAATTCATCTTGATTGCACGTTTGGTCAATTTCAGACTGCAGAAGTTGGTAAAAATCTTCAATTTCTTTGTCTTTGGCTTTAATGGTTTGTGCATAAATTTGAATAATATTATTATTAACTGGTCTTCCTTGTAGGCATATGGATATTATCCTATCGCTGGCAGCATTGGCAGCACTGTACTTCAGCAGAGATCTTGAACTTTTTGATGATGAATGCAATGCCAGTCCTCTTCAATTTGTCATTCCAAGCATAGTAGGGAATGCCTAGAATATTGATCTTTATGTATTCTATTTCATTTTTGAAAACTTCCAATTTTCCTAGATCCATATTTTATACATTCCATGTTCCAATTATTAATGGATATATGCAGCTGTTTAGCTCATTTTGAGCCATGCCACATCAGCAAATGGAAGTTCTGAAAGCTTTACTCTAACCAGGAAACAGAAAGTCAAAGGAAAACATGGTTAAGGCTAAAATAACAAACTTCTAAGTTGAAAATGGACTACACGTCCTAGACAGGCAAAAACCACAAAGCCAGATGCTAGTGCGCACCCATTTAAAAACAAACTGCATTTCTCTGAGTGTCTGGCATTTCCTAGTTGGGTCATGAGCACTCTAACTGGGGTGCTCCAAGAAGGTCCGTCTATTCCAGGGATAATAAACTTTTTTTTTTTTTTTTTTTTTAAATATTGTGATTTGGGTTAAAGTTTACATAGCAAACAACAGCAATCCATACACATACTGTTTTGTGACATTTACTGCAATCTCCATAGTGTAACAGCATTCTTCCCCCTTCCTCCCAGGACCCCTGGTAGCCACCAATGAATGCTGGTTTCTGTATGTATAGCTATTTTTGTCTATTTATAAAAGAGAGATCATACAATATTTGTTCTTTGATGATTGATTTACTTCCTTTCCTCCAGAATTGGATGTTTTGAGTACTCATCATTATTCGTTATGATTGTGTAGTATTCCAAGAAGAACATCATGCTTCTTGGTAAAGTAGAGAGTCAGCAAAAAGAGGGAGAACCTTAATGGGTTGGATTGACACAGTGGTTGTAACAATGGGTTGAAATGTAATAACAAAGGGCTCAAACAAAGGAGGCAGTTGTTCATGGAGGCAAGTAGGCACACATTCCATATCCCCTTTCTATTCCTGACTCTTTTTCCTTTGTTGTTCTATTGGGGAATAGAGAGCAATTGTACCTTGGATGGGCTGCTTGCAAGCTTTTAAGACCCCAGGCCCTACACATGGACAACAGAGGCACTAAACACATTATTAGGCCAATTAACTGGGTTGTCCCATAAAGCCATGACCCTAAACCCCCAAATTAAGAAAGCAAATCCCATGAGGTTTTTGATTGGCTATAATTAACCTCAGCACATCACAACAACAACAACAACAACATAATTAACCTCAGCAATTACTCTTCCTTTTTTGTCATTGTTCTAAATATATCTACCACACAACTTTTGCCATTTCAACTTTTTACAGGTGTATAATTTATTGATAGCAATTACAATAATTGATTGTGCAAGCCTACCTTCCCTCACCATTAAAACTTCTTCCTCTCACAACTGTTGTTATTGTTGTTATGTGCCGTTGAGTCAGACCTGACTTGTAGCAACTACTCCTTGGGTTTCTGAGGTGGTATCACTACAGAAGTAGACTGCTCAACCTTCTTTCCGAGGAGTGGCTGGTGGGTTTGAACCTCCAGACTTGTGGTTAGCAGTAAAATGCCTTAGTCACTACGTTACCAGAACTCCTGCAGCTTGTTGTTGTTGTTGTTGGGTGCCATCGAGTTGTTTCCGACTCATATTGACTCCATGCACAGCAGAACGAAACACCTCCCGATCCTGCACCAGCTCCGTGATCCTTGCTATACTTAAGCCCATCGTCGCAGCCACCATGTCAATCCATCTCTTTGAAGGCCTTCCCCTCTTTCGTCGACCCTCCTCCTTACCAAGCATGCCATCCTTCTCCAGGGAATGCTTCCTTCTGACAACATGACCAAAGAAGGTGAGACGGACGAAGTCTGGCCATTCTCTCTTCTAAGGAGCGTTTTGGGTGCACTTTCTCCAGGACAGTTAGTTCTTTTAGCATTCCATGGTACTCTCAGCATTCTTGCACCACAACTCAACAGCATCAACTCTTCTTTGGTCTTCCTTATTCATTGTCCAGCTCTCACATGCATATAAGGTGATTGAAAATATCATGGCTTGTGTCAGGTGCACCTTAGACCTCAAGGAGAGATCTTTGCTCCTCAGTACTTGAAAGAGTGCCTTCGCAGCCAACCTGCCCAGTGCTACACATCATCTAATGTCTTGACTGCTCCTTTTATTGGCATCAATTGTAGAACCAAGCAACGTGAATGCTTTGACAATCTCAATCTTTTCTCCATTTGTCATGATGCTGCTTATTGGTCCAGTTGTGAGGATTTTGGTTTTCTTTATATTGAGATGTAATCCATACTGCAGACTGTATTCTTCAATCTTCATCAGTAAGTGCCTCAAGTCATCCTCACTTTCAGCAAGCAAAGTTGTATCATCTGTGTATTTCAGGTTGTTAATGATTCTTCCTCCAATCCTGATCCCACATTTTTCTTCATATAGTCCAGCTTCTTGGATTATTTGCTCAGCATGTAGATTGAATAAGTATGGGGAAAGGATACAACCCTGACACACTCCCTTCCTGATTTTAAACCATGTAGTGTCCTCTTGTTCCGTTCGAATGACAGCCTCCTGGTCAAGGTACAGGTTCCTCATGAGTACAATCAAATGTTCAGGAATTTTCATTCTTCTCAATGTTATCCATAATTTGTCATGATCCACACAATCAAAAGCCTTTGCATAGTCAGTAAAACACAAGTTAATATCTTTCTGGTATTCTTTGCCTTGAGCCAAGATCCATCTGACAGCAGCTATGATATCCCTTGTTCCATGTCCTCTTCTGAATCCAGCTTGTACCTCTGGAAGTTCTCTGTCAATATACTGCTGCAAACATTTTTGAATTATCTTCAGTAAGATCTTACTTGCGTGCGATATGAATGATATTGTTCTGTAATTTCCACATTCTGTGGGATCACCTTTCTTTGAAATGGGTACAAATATGGATCTTTTTCAGTCAGTGGGCCAGGTAGCTGTCTTCCAAATCTCTTGGCATAACCATGTGAGTGCCTCCAATGGGGCATCTGTTTGTTGAAATAGCTCAATGGGTATTCTGTCAATTCCCGGAGCCTTTTTCTTCACCAATCCCTTCATTGCAGCTTCGACTTCCTCCTTCAATACCATTGGTTCTAGATCATATGCCACCTCCTGAAATGGAGGAAGATCGACCAGTTTTTTTATGGTACAATGACTGTATATTCCTTCCATCTTCTTTTGATGTTCTCTGCATCATTCAATATTTTGCCCATAGAATCTTTCAATATTGCAACTTGAGGCTTAATTTTTTTCTTCAGTTCTTTCAGCTTGAGAGATGCCAAGTGTGTTCTTCCCTTTTGGTATTCTAACTCTAGGTCTTTGCACATTTCATTATAGTAATTGGTTTTGTCTGCTTGAGCTGCTCTTAGAAATCTTCTGTTCAGCTCTTTTATCTTGTCATTTCTTCCATTGGCTTTAGCTATTCTCTGTTCAAGGGCAAGTTTCAGAGTCTGTTCTGTCATCCATTTTGATCTTCTCTTCTTTTCTCATCTTTTTAGTGATCTCTTGCTTTCTTCATGGATAATGTTCTTGATATCCTCCCACAATTCTTCTGGTTTTTGGTCGTTGGTGTTCAATGCATCAAATCTATTCTTTAGATGATCTCTAAATTCAGGAGGAATATATTCAAGATTATATTTTGGCTCTCATGGACTTGTTTTAATTGTCTTTAACTTCAAGTTACACTTGCATATGAGCAATTGATGGTCTGTTCCACAATCAGCTCCTGGCCTAGTTTTGGCTGAAGATATTGAGCTTTTCCACAGATGTGGTCAATCTGATTCCCGTGTGTTCCATCTGGTGAAGTTCATGTGTACAGCTGCCATTTGTGTTGTTGAAAAAGGTGTTTCAGTGAATAAGTCATTAGTCTTGCAAAATTCTACCATGCAAGTTCCAGCATTATTTCTGTCACCAAGGCCAAATTTTCCAAATACTGGTGATTCTTCTTTGTTTCCAACTTTTGCATTACATTCACCAGTGATAATTAACACATCCTGATTGCATGTTCAGTCAATTTCAGACTGCAGAAGTTGATAAAAATCTTCAATTTCATCATCTTTGGCTTTGGTGGTTGGTGCATAAATTTGAATAATATTAGTATTAATGGGTCTTCCTTGTAGGTGTATGGATATTATCCTATC
>NW_006922134.1:1110213-1123413 GCF_000298275.1 Orycteropus afer afer
TTCCAATTTTCCTAGATTCATACTTCATACATTCCATGTTCCAATGATTAATGGTTGTCTGCAGCTGTTTCTCCTCAATTTGAGTGGTGCCACATCAGCAAATGGAGGTCTCAAAAGCTTTACCTTATCCATATGAGTAAGGCTGGGTTTACTTTGATGATGCAGCTCTTTTGCAGTCCTATTTTGAGACCCTTCTAACCTATCCAGACTATTCATAAAGCTGCGTGGTAATGTATCAAACAGTGTTTCTGTTGTTCATAAGGTTTTTCCCAGCCAATTCTTTGAGAAGTGGACGGCCTCTTCTTTCTTCCTGGTCTGTCTCAGTATGTAAGCTGGGCTGATACCTGTGCACCATGTGCACCCCGTGGGGTTTGAAACATCAGTGGCTCACCCTCAAGACTCACATCAACACATCACCATGGTAGGACAAATTGACAGACAAGTTAGTCACCCTGTGGGAAACCTCTCCAACCACTCTTACCTGGGTCCCTGCAGCTGACTCCTTGCTCTGTCCCAGTCCCCGGACCTATTCCTCTCTTCTCTCCCATTCTCCTGCCCTACTGCTTTGGGCATGCCTGGGTTCCCTCTCCTTACCTCGATCCCTGTGGCTCACTCCTTGTCTGCAACTGGTAGCTTCTAATAAAGCTTGTTCTTTATATATTTGCTTTTTTCTTGTATTTTTATATGTGAGGTCACACAATATTTGTCCTTTTGTGATTGACCTATTTCACTCAGCTTAATGTTTTCCAGGCCCATCCGTATTGTACCATGAATCAAGATTTTTCTTCTCCTACTGGCTGAGTAATATTCCATTGTATGCATGAACAATATTTTGCTTATCAATGCATCTGTTGATGGGAATTTTTGTTGTTTTCACTTTTGGTTATTGTGAATAGTGCTGCAATGCCAGAGAAGTTTTTGATGAATGTTGATCCTGGCATGTAAATATGTATCTGGATCTGCCCTTGATGACTACCCAAATGTCATTGTTGATCTTATCATTGTCTGAATGGACTGGAAGATTTCTTAACAAAAACATCCCATTTGAATTAGTTTTTTCTTTTGATGTGAGTGTACATGCATCAGTTTTGCAAGCAAAAGCTTAAAACTGCAACAATTGTAAATTCCATCTCACCTTGGCCACAGCACAGTCAGACCAACCTTGGCTTGGACTCTAGTATTACTATGATCCAAGGAGTGTTCCACAGAATGAGGGTAATCAAACTTGTGTCAAGTCTTCTAGATGGCTCCAGTAAAAAGTGTGCAAGGCACCCAGTGTGTGCCTCTCCCAGTGTTGGAGCCCTGGAAACAAGAAGTTCTTCTCTAACTTGTAGGGCTTGCTGGAAAAAGAGAGGTTCCTCCATGGACTTGCCTGAGGCTATGATGTTTGTGTAGCTCAGAAGGGCCCTCTGGACTGTGCACCATTTTTCTGAGGGACAGTGACATCAGTGAGGCCTATACCACTGTGTGGAGCTATGTCACCCTGGGCTAGGTGTTTGTGCCCTCTAAGCCTCTTTCCTTACCTGTAAATTGGAGAGAACAATGCTAGTCTTCCTGGATGGGACGCTTTAATTTGACAAGAGACATCAGTTACCATGCATTAGGCCTGGAACACAACTGGCTTAATCAGTTAAGGTGGGAGGGGTGGGACGCAACTATGAATCCAGGTGTGTGGATGGATACAAGCTGGATGTGTATGTTTTCTTTACCTGGTTGTTGAGGGGTTGGGATGGAAAATGGACCCCCCTTTCTCCTTCTCGGACCTGGGCAGTTCTTTTCAGGTTCATAGGTCACTTTGTGGTAGATTGAGTCCTTCCCCAAGCTCTTTCAGGAAGGAAGAGCAGGCAACAGGAGGCCAGACAGGTACGTGTGGGGCCCATAGTTATTTTTTCCAGAGAAGATAAGTGAGAAGTTTTGGCTGTGATCTCCCCAGCTGGAGCAGGGCCAGCCTCAAGTGCAGGGAGACCTTAGCTTCTCTGTCTTCAGGGAAGATGAGGGTTGATTATTTCCAGAGCAGTGGGTTGGTAGAGAAGGTGCTTGTCTTAGTTACCTAGTCTTGCTATAACATGTATGCTACAAGTGGGTGGCTTTTTAAAGAACATATATATATTTTTTCACAGCTCAGGAGGCTAGATGTCTGAATTCAGGGTGTGGCTCTAGGGTGAGGTCTTTCCTTGTCAGTAACCGTATAAGTTCCTCAACATTTCTTGGCATCTGCCTCAGCCCCGTGTGTCTTTGTGTCAGTTCTGCCCTTTTTATAACCCAGAAGTGATTCGGTCCAGGAGCCACCCTACTATTGTATGACCTCATTAGCATAACAAAAGAAAACCACTATTTCCAAACAAGGTCATATTTACAGGTAGCAAAACCAGTTGTCATAGAGTCAATTCAACTCATGGTGACCCCATATTTGCCAAGGTAGAACTGTGGTCCATAAGGTTTTCAATAGCTGATTTTCTTGGGAGATCTGGTGGCATAGTGCCTAAGGCATTTGACTGCTAACCAGAAGGCTGGGAGTTCAAACCCACCACCCACTCCTCTGAAGGAAGATTGGGCAATCTACTTCCATAGAGATACCACCTCAGAAACCCAAGGAGGGGTCGTTATGAATCGACTCAATTGCAATGAGTTTGGTTTTTGAGTTTTTGAGATCACCATAACTTTCTTCAGAGGTGCTTCTGGAGAGACTTAAATCTCCAATCTTTCAGTTAATAACTGAGCATATTAACTATTTACACCACCCAGGGACTCCACTTATAGGTATAGGGGTTAGAATTTCAACCTATATTTTTGGAAGAAAAGGTCAATCCACAACAGTACTCATTCTACCTTCTTGGAAGACCAGTTAACTTCAGGAGCTGATAGCAGTTTCAGCCAAAGCTGGAGCAGGCACTCTTTGAGTTAGGGTTCTCGAACTCAGCAAAGAAATTCCAAGAGACCCCAGTCCAGTCCATTGTCTTTCTTTCCCTACTTTGGCTGGATTAAGCTCCTGATCAGCACACCAGTGCACATCTGTGAGCCCTCTAGGGTCTCTCTCCTTTCTCTTCTTGTCCACCACCCTACCCCATCTTTCATATCAAGTCCCCAGGGCATAATGCATATTGTAATCACCTGGGAGTTTGAATAATTATGACAACTGGAGCCTACCCCCAGACTCTTATTCAGTGAATCTGTGGTGTGGCCTAAGGAGTCCTGGTTGAACAGTGGTTAAAGTGCTTGGCTCTTGACCAAAATGGCAGTTGTTTGAACTCACCAGCTGCTATGTGGGAGAAAGATGTGGCACTCTATCTGTAAAGATTTATAGCCTTGGCACCTATGGGACAGTTCTGATTCAGAATCAACTTGATGGCATTTGGTTTGGTTGTTTTGGTTTGATGTAGCCAAGACATGGGATGTTTAAAATGATCAACTAACAACCAAGTTGTATACATCCAGCATGCAATCATCCACATACCTGGATTCACAGGTGAGTCCCATTCCTCTCCCTTGCTCCAAGTCCCCCTGGCTGCCATCTCTTCTCTGAACATTGCTGTTGCTTTGCAGCCTGGTATTTAAATCTTAGTCTTGGGAGCAAACTCTCCTACATTCTCCAACGTCAGATGCTCAGGACCAAGGCCTGGCTCAGGCCCCTGAAAAGTGGGGAGAAGTGATGGTGCAGAGAGGCAGAAAGGCCCGAGAGAGGAGCTATGAGGTAGAGAGAGGCTGGAAAGAAGAGGCAGGGCTTTTAGCCTGGGGTCTGTAAGAATTTAGGGCTTCATGAACTCTATAATGCTGAGAATCAACGATGAGGAAAAAACTATATCATTTTTTTCACTAACCTCTGATTAAAATTAAGGATTTCCTTCCATCATGAATGTGGGCAAAAACTCCCGAAACACTAACAAACAAAACCTATGACTCTGTCACCAGTGGAAATCACAATTGAGTTGTTGCAGATAGCTTGCAACATTGTTTTTGCTCATTTCTATGGGAAGCCCCCACATTACGAATAAGCTCCATTCCTAAATCTGTCTTTAAGTTGTATTTTTATGTAAGTTGGAACAGTTAGGTACAGTTTGTATCTAAAGTCAGTCATATGTCTGTCTTGAAAAGGAAAAATAAAAAACCAAACTCACTGCCATCAGGTTGATTCCAACTCATACTAACCCCCGTTGAGTTTCCAAGGCTGTAAATCTTTATGGAAGCAGATCACCCATCTTCCTTCTGTGGAGCAGCTGGTGGGTTTCCATCACTAACTTTCTGGTTAGTAGTAAATGCCTTAGCCACTACCCCACCAGAGCTCTTAGAATATAGTATATAGGCATTGTCTTAGTTATTTAGTACTGCTGGTGGTGTAGTGCCTAAGGTGTTTGACTCCTAACCAAAAGGCTGGCAGTTCAAACCCACCAGCCACTCTTCAGAAGGAAGAATGGGCAATTTACTTCCATAGAGATACCACCTCAGAAACCCAAGGAGAGGTCACTACGGGTTGGAACTGACTCAACAGCAGTGAGTTTAGTTTTGGTTTATAACAGAAATACCAAAGTGGATGGCTTTAACAAACAAAAATTTATTCTTTCACAGTTTAGAAGTATAGAAGTCCAAATTCAGGGTCCCATCTTTCTGAGGAAGGCTTTCTTGACTCTCTTTGTTGGCTCTTGGGGAAGGTCCTTGTCTCCTTTCAACACCTGTGGGTCCAATGTTCCTGGGAGATCTCCATGTGTCTGCGCATCAACCTTCCCTTTGGTCTAGGAGGTTCCTTAGCACAGGAAACCTGGGTCCAAAAGATGGTTTCCACTCCTGGCTCCTCTTTTTTAGTGGTACTGAGTTCCCTCAATCTCTACTCACTTGTTTAATCTCTCTTATATCTCAAAAGAGATTGACTCAAAATACAACCTAATCCTGTAGATTATCTCCTACATCATTAACAAAACTGTCTCCAATCCTCCCTCATTAACATCATAGAGGGAGAAGAGTTGCTATCCTGTGGGCTTGGAAGACAGAACTAAAGCCTAGAGCTCAAGCTTTTCTTCAGAGACACCTTGAGTGGAATTAAATTGCCAGTTTTTCAGTTAGCAAATAAACTTCATTATGCTTTCTTGCAACCATCAGAGAGGATCAGCACCCTTGAGGGTGGGATGTCTGTAGAAGCCTGGGTCACCCATAGCTAGGAGACCTAGTGTGTGGTAGTGCCCAGAGGGAGAGCCTGCATTGTGTGAGCACCATACTAAGCAGTACTCTTGGAAGGGAAGTGTGATACCTTAGCTGCAGTCTGCCCTGGAAGCTACATTCTGGGGAGGCCTGGGGAGTATGATAGTGGGATAGAGACTTAGAGGTGGGAGCCAGGGTACAGGGGCTGGCTTCCAATATCTGGTGTTGCCTCAACCATGGCATTGAACAGAAAAGGAGCAGGGGCCCAGAGGAGGCTGTGGCCCTACTGATGTTTGGCCCTGCCATCTGCTTTTTCCACACCTAGAGGCTGTGGTCCTGTCAGGGCCTTGGCCTTTCTCCGATCCTCTAAAAGCTTTTCTGAATCCCAGTTCTGATAGCAGAACTTCACAACTTCTCCCCAAGCACCAGGGAAGCCTGCCATTTCACAGCAGTGTGAAGAGTAGCTTCTCTTGCCACTCTTGCCCCATCAGTCCCTACTCAGGGTATGAGGGGATCAAGAAGTAGGAGCTAACTATAATAAGGATACAGAATAATTCCCACAAACCACTAAGGACAAGTCTGGGGGAAAGGGTTACTGAACTATTTTTGACTTTTCATTTGTGCATTTTGATTCAAACAGGCACAGACTTTAACAATAAAATAGTACTAAAAACTTTTGATAAAAAACAGCAGTCCCTGCCCTAACCCTGTTCCCTAGTTGCACTTCCCAAAGGCAAATTATTTCAACACTTTAGTGCTTCTTCTGATGTTTATCTCCATAGTTATAAGTAAAAGGTTTTCACTGCTGCAACTTTAGAAGAATGTGGAAAGTGACTTTTCCTGTTGTCCATTAAATCCTCAAACCTGAAGCCAAGAGGCTGAAGTGCCCCCACATTCTAGAAAGAACATCATAGAGCTGCTAGTATCCCTCCAAGGCCACCTCAGAAGAGCCCAGTCTGACCCTGAGACCCTCAGTATCCTATCCTGCTTCTGATTCAAGGGAGTGTGCTGATGCTTTTTCCTCCCATGGGGCTGAGGGCTGGGTGGGTCCCCCAACCCCATTCTATGTAGAATTGTCTGGCTGGGATATTTTTTGGGGACCCCTGGTATCAGTTTTCCCACAGGAGCTTCTAGTGTTCTGGGAGTTAAGGGGAGGACAAAGGCTGGTGGGGGAGGGAACAAGGGAGAAATTTTAGTACTTATATAGCTTTCTGTTTTCAGATCAGTATTCCTATCTTCCCCTTTGCCAGTGCAGAGGTGCCCTGACTTGCCCTCTTCAGAGAAGACCCTTCCTGTCTTATATTGTGATAAAGTAGGTTACTGTCTAGAATATGAGGGCAGGCAGGGATGAACTGAGGGATCTGTTTCTAGATAGCATCTGGCCAGTCCTCTTGCTTGGCCTTCTTTCCTCATCACTATCTCCCAAAGCACCTTGTACTGCTCCAGTGACACCTCTGGAGAATCATGCCCTGAAATTTGATGATTGCAGCTGGTTCATAGTTGTTTCCCTTACTGGTTCAGGATTTGGTTTTTTTGGGTCTACTGAGTCAGTTTCCAAGCATTCATCTGCTTCTATATTCCAGATTTTTGCTGTTGTTGCCTCTGTTGTTCTCTCCATCTTTGAGAGTTTGTGCCTTAAAAACATATTTTTACTGGGATTTTAATGACAGTTTTAGGGGGGAGAGAGAAATTAGATATGTGTGTTACATCCTATCTTTCTCTAGAACTTGCCAGTTGGGCTTTTGCTCTGAGATACAATATGTTAGTTGGGAGTCTAATGTTCTTTGCCCTTTTCTGTGGGCCAACAGGATGGTGTGGTGTAGGCATGAGGAAGAGGACTGCAGGGACAAGGTAGGGTCAGTTTTTGCCAGGATATCAGTATCTGCTATCTCTTCTAAAAAAATAGTCAAACAAAGCAAGCCTTAATAAATTTAAAAAGAGGTTCTGGCAAGATGGCGGACTAGGCAGAAAGACTGCACAGACCCTCTTCAACAAAGAAAAGGGAAACCAATTAACACAAACACAGAAGATAATCCTGGACCCCTGAGCCTTGAAGGGAAGGATATAGAAGTGGACTAAACCCCAACTAGCAGAAGAATTTGTGTCAAAATAACAAAAAAGTAGACATACGGAGCTGCAGTCTGGCAGCGGTCGTGAGCGATCCTGATGGCATAGACAGCTTGGAGATTCCCGAGTGGTGGTAGGACTTAAGAATTAACCTAAGAATCACCCTGCTAGCCAGAGACTGCACGGAGGACTGTGCATGGTGGCTGGGGAACAAATGGAGAAGGTGAAGAGAAAGCTGGGCTGAGCTGAGGACTTTTGCCGGTCCGGAGGTGCCGCCATTTTGAAGGTTTAAAAAGCGGCTTGACTATTTTGGATATTTAAAGAGACAGTGCTCTCACAGATTCCTGGGGCTTAAGAACACTTTCTGCTTTCCAGCAACCCCAAGGACACTCAGGACCTTCAAGACTGACAAGTTTTTTGAAGGTTATTTGATTGTAATTTGTGTCTGATTGAGTGGGAGACAACAACAGCCCCCATAAGACACAACTACACCCACACCTCCTGCAACTGCACTTACTGAGCAACAGCCACTACCTCCTTCTCCACCAACAGGCCAATGATAACAAAAAAAACACCAAGAAGACCCTGAATCACCCTTGGCTGCTCTTCACAAAGAGTTAACAGAGATCTAAGTACAACAATGCCACGATGCCTCAGAGACAACAGACCATCACAGTCCACACAAAGAAGCAGGATAAAGTGGTAGAAACAAGGGAGCAGGATACAGACCCAGAACACATCCCTGAGGAAGAAACAGCATTGGAACTCTCTGATAAGGCATTCAAAAGAATTATCTTTAGGTATCTTTGAAGGATTGAGAGACAGACCAAAGAAAACACAGAAAAAACCTTAGAAGAATTTTGGAAGAAAATACAAGAACAAAATGACAAAATAAATGAAAAATTAGAAAAGATTCTAAATCTACAGATAGAAATCCAAAAGATTAGTACTAAATTGTCAGAAATAAATAACACATTGGAAGGGCAAAGGAGTAGAATTGATGCAATGGAAGGCAGAATTAATGAGATTGAAGACAAATACCTGAATACTTCTTTGGAAAGGGATCAATCAGAAACAAAATCAAAGCAAAATGAAGAAAGCCTAAGGTTCATGTGGGATACCATCAAAAGGAATAACTTACATGTCATTGGAATTCCAGAACAGGAAGAGAAAAACAAAACCACTGAGAAAATTGTCCAAGATTTGCTGGAGGAGAACTTCCCTGATATGATGAAAGATGAGAATATATCCATTCAGGAAGTCCAATGAACCCCAAACAGGATAGACCCCAAACGAAAATAAATTTAAAAACATTGAACTACTGTAAAGTATCTTCTCAGATCACAATGGTATAAAATGAAAAATCAACAATAGGAAGATCAATGGAAAAAGAGCAAAAACATGGAAACTGAATAACACCGACCTTGAAAATGACTAGGTAATAGAAAAAAATAAAAAATGAGATGAAAGAATTCCTTGAATCAAATGAGAATGAAAACACAGCATACCAAAATCTTTGGGAGACAGCAAAAGCAGTGATCAGAGGCCAATATATAGAAATAAATGCACACATCAAAAAAGAGAAAAGAACCAAAATCAACATCTTAACTCAACACCTCCAAAAATTATAAAAAGAGCAGCAAAAAATAAATAATTATAAAGTTACCAGAAGAAAATAAATAATAAAGATTCGAGCAGAAATAAATGAAACAGAAAATAGATAATAGAAAAATCAACAAGATTAGAAGTTGGTTTTTTGAAAAGATTAATAAAATTGACAAACCACTGGCAAATTTACAAAGGAAAAGAGGGTGAGAATACAAATAAAATGAATAAAAAAAGGTTTGGATGACATCACAACAGAACCAACAGAAATTAAAAGGATACTCCAACAAATTTGAAAATATAGAAGAAATGGACAGATTTCTAGAAATATACTACTTACCCAAACTAACACAGACTGAGGTGGAAAATTTGAACAGATCCGTAACAAAAGAAGAAATTGAACAGGTCATAAAAAAATTACCAACAAAAAAAAAGCCTTGGCTCAGATGGTTTCACTGGAGAATTCTACCAAATGTTCAGAGAAGAACTGACAACAACCTTGCTCAAACTATTCCAAAACATAGAAAAGGGTAGAATCCTCCCAAATTCATTTTATGAAGCAAGCATAACCTTGATATCAAAACTAGGCAAAGACATCATTTTAAAAAAATGGCCAAGGCATTGATTCATCAATATGCTTGCTTTTTGTTATTTACTTATTTATTTTTAACTCACTGTGTTAGTTATTTGATTGAAGAATAGGTGTGAGGAGGTTTTAAATTACAGTGGTAACTCATGACCTGGCAATCTCTCCATAAACACCTTTGCATACTAAAATTTGTCCTTTCAGATTTTTCTCCTGAAGTGCCTAAAGCAGGACTCTGGGCTGTGGGCACATTTGGGTATCCAGACCTCTGCCTTGGAGGGTAAAGTGTGAAGAATGAGTGGTGTCTTACTCTTGAGTCCTTAGCAAACAGCCTAAAGCTTAGATGCTAACACTGTTTGGTGGAGTGAAGTCCCAGAGAAGTAGAGGTGAGAGGAAAAAAGAAGCAAATGCGAGGCAGGGAAAGAGGGAGGGAAAATATTCCTCAAAATTTATGTTGAAGTCCTAACCCCTGGTAGCTGTGAACATGACCTTGTTTGACAATAAGGTCTTTGAAGATGATATCAGTTAACATGAAGTCATACTGGAGTAGAGTGTGTCCTGATCAAATCTGAGTGGTTTCCTTATAAAAAAGGGGAAGAGACACAGACAGAGGGAAAATGTCCATGTGATGATGGAGTTATGATTCAGCTGCAAGTCAAAGAATGTCTAGGTCTACCAGAAGCTGAGAGAGACAAGAAAGGGTCTTAGCTTAGAGCCTTCAAAGATAACATGGCCCTGTTGACACCCTGCATTTGGACTTCCAGCCTCCAGAATGGTGAGAAAATAAATTTCTGTTATTATAAATCACACAGTTTGTGGAACTTTGTGATGGTAGCCCTAAGACATTATAACAGAGGGCATTACTGAGTTGGCCAGTTTAGTGATAAGCACAGTGGCTTTCTTGGTCTCATAAGATATCTGTAGAGGGGCCATATGAACTGCACAATTCCAAAAAGTCTACTTTGGAAGAAGCAGGGAGAATTTATCCACAAGCTACCATCTCTGATTTCTGTGTTTAGTGGGCATCCCACTCCAAGGACCCTTGGATCCCTTCTCATGTGTGGGTGCCCCTGGCCACCAGCAGACATAGAGAAGGTGAACCACAAGACCGCAGTGGGTATCTCTTTGGCCTGGGTTGCAGCACCAGGCTGAGCTGGTGAGACGGCAGATGTGGTGCACTTCTATCTGCTGCCTCAGCTCCACCAGGCCTGGGCATCCAATAGCATACAGAAGGACTTCAAGGACTCAGGGGCAAAAGGAAACTCCAGAACAGGGGCCAGGAAAGATGTAGTATGGTCTTTACCACAAAGCTGCACAGAAATCACAACATTACCTCCAGTGAGGAGATAAACTCTCCTTGTACCTCAAAAAAGTGATAAACCAGTGTCTTCCCAAAGAGTCACAGTGACATCAAGCAGAACGCTAAGATGGAGAAAACACAGGAGATGTATAAACTGGGTGTAGCATGTGTGTTTTCTCAGCAGCTGTATTAAAACCCTCCACTACTCCATTAGAACTGGGGGCCTGTCCCAGATGCACTCAGACTCTGGGTCATCTGGTTCTCCTTGGAAGAGTGGGAAGCAGAGAGTAGGACATGAGAAGGAGAAGAGGGGTGATAACCAAGAGGGGAAGAAGGGTGGCTGAGAGACAGGGCAGTGCTACAGGGATAGGGCACACTTCTGGGTTCAGCAAGAGCGAGGTGAACCCATTTTATGCAGTAGCAGATGGGCATAGGTTACAGGGCCTCTGAAAAGCAGCCTTTTGTCACAAATGCGTGCTGAGCAGAATCCCTCCATTTTTGGAGGCCTCCAAGAAGGGGCCCTGGGGTGGAAGGAAAAGGTCTACCAGCCAACTACTACCTTGCTTCAGTTTTTCTAATATATTCTCTGTGGAACCTGGCTTCATAACTTTGAGAAATGCAGACAGCATTTCCATCTGTCAGTCACAATGCTCATTGGCATCCTGAAGGCTCTTGGATGTCTACAGGAAATCTACTTGACTTTTTTCTCTTCTGTTTATGAAGTTTTAAAAACAAATGATGATTATAGAAGTCATGTATGAATTCTGGTAGAGCCAGATGCTGGGTACATGACCTCAGCTCAATCAATCAGGTTTCTCTCCTGAGTCTTTGAAAACTGAGCTGGTGATGCAAGAATACTGGGATCAGACAAAGCCTTTCAGGACAACTAGGGAAGCCACACAACAGTGGGCATTTGCTGCTTTTCCTCCTTCCTTCTTAATCCTCAGTGACTCTATTGGTCTCCAAGCCTGGTCTCTGTTGTTGTCATCTATTTTGAAAGCACTGATGATCTCACCAGTTAGTATACTTTCACTTCAGTTATACAGAATTGGCTATATTTATTGCATCCAGGAACTGCAAATGACATTGAAATAGATAAAAAAAAAAAAAAAAAATAGCTGAAAAGGAAAAAGGCACCATCCCTTAACAGAATAATTAAATAAATGAACCAAACTAAAAAAAAAAAAAAAAAAAAAATGGTCTTTGAAATGAATAAGTCTTTGGTCTTCCAAAATTCTATCATGCAGTCTCCAGCGTTATTTCTGTCACCAAGGTCAAATTTTCCAACTACTGGTGATTATTCTTTGTTTCCAACTTTTGCATTCCAGTCACCAGTGATAATTTACACATCTTGATTGCATGTTCAGTCAATTTCAGGCTGTGTAAGTTGATAAAAATCTCCAATTTCCTCATCTTTGGCTATGGTGGTTGGTGCATGAATTTGAATAATAGTATTAATTGGTCTTTCTTGTAGGCATATGGATATTATACTATCACTGACAGCATTGTACTTCAGGACAGATCTTGAAACACCCTTTATGATGATGAATGATATGCCATTCCTCTTCAAATTGTCATTTCAGGCATAGTACATCATATAGTTCTCTGATTCAAAATGCCTAAAAACAGTCCATTTCAGCTCACTAATGCCTAGGATATCAATCTTTATTCCTTCCATTTCATTTTTGACAACTTCCAGTTTTCCTAGATTGATACTTCGTACATTCCATGTTCTGATTATTAATGGATGTTTGCAGCTGTTTCTCCTCAATTTGAGTGGTGCCAAGTCAGTAAATGAGGTCCCAAAAGCTTTATATTTATTATCCATATCATTGGATCATTAAGGTTGGTTCTACTCTGAGAAGGCAGCTTTTTCCCAGTCATATTTTGAGTGCATTCTGAACTAGGGGCTCATCTTCCTGAAGTGTATCAGACAATGTTTCCAGGCTATTCATAAACTTGCCCAGTAACATATCAGATAATATTTCTCTGATATTCATAACGTTTTCCCTGGCCAATTATTTGAGAAGTGGATAGCCTCTTCCTTCTTCCTAGTCTGTCTTAGTCTGTAAGTTGCATTGAAACCTTTGCATCATGTGCAACCATGCTAGTGTTTGAAACACTGGTGGAAAAGCCTCAAGGCTCACAGCAACACACAAGCCACCACAGTAGGACAAATTGACAGACAAGCTTGTCTCCCTTAGCTTTTCAAAACCTCTCTGCCCTCCCCTTACCTGGATCCTGTGGCTCTGTCTTCTCTCTGGATTTTCCCCCACTTCCTGCCATTAACAATAACCAAAACCAAACCCACTGCCATCGCGTCAGATCCAATTCATAGCGACCCCTCCTTCCATTTCTGAGGTGGTATCATTATGGTAGTAGATCGTCCAACCTTCCTTCCAAGGAGTGGCTGCAAGGTTTGAACTGCCAACCTTCTTGTTAGCAGTCAAATGCCTTAGGCACTACACCACCAGAGCTCCCACTATTTACAATGTTGTTGTTGTTAAGTGCC
>NW_006922134.1:1123513-1124301 GCF_000298275.1 Orycteropus afer afer
TGATCAGAATTCCCAGGTGTATAGTAGAGCTGACAAGGGGCAAGGTTGTGGTCACGGCTTGGTCACAGCCAGCTACCCAGAGGGACCGAGTAGTTCAACCTGTGGGCTTAGGACCATGGTTGCAGGGGACATCAAGCTCAATTGGCATAACATACTATACAAAACATTGTTCCCCCTCCTACTTTGGCGAGCAGCGACTGGGATCTTAAAAGCTAGCAAGCTGCCATCTAGATGCAATAATGGGTCTCTCCTCATCCAGAGCAAAGAAGAATGAAGAAAACCAAAAGTCATGGAAACAATTAGTTCTAGCTACTTGTACACCATCTGATCTGCAGCCTATACGACTATGAGACCAGAAGAACTAGATGGTGCCCAGCTACTACTGTCATCCACTTGGAAGGAGATCTATGTAGTAGATCCTGGATAGAGAGGGAGAACAATGTGGAACAAAACTAAAAATCATTTGGAGGAAAATAAAAGGTGGGGGGGGGGACCAGGTTTGCTGGTCTGATAGAGCCTGGTGGAACCACTGAGACTATGGTCCCTAGCTGCCTTTCAGGGCTGGAATTGAACCCACACTTGTGGTTTCCAGCCAAACAAAAGACAGGCATGTGAGTTGAACCTTTACCTGAAGTAGGTACTCTCCTTGGAGAGAACAATCATGGGAGAAAGAAGGGCTGCTTATGCACAGGAAGACAGCTCAGGGGGCAGGAGTGCAAGGAGGGATGGACACAGGGAAGAGGTAACTATGGGGAGGAAGTGGGAGGGGAGCTGTTGCATTGTGGTAA
>NW_006922134.1:1124401-1127398 GCF_000298275.1 Orycteropus afer afer
AAAAAAAAAAAAAAAAATTGATTTGGGCAACACAGCAGCAGATGGAAAGTAAAGTGTTTGGAAATCATTATGCAGCCAAGATAATAAAGCAGCGAAGACCCATTCATATTCCAGAACGAGTATCTAGCAGCCCTTTGCACCTAGTTGCAAAAGAGTTCATTAAGTAGTTCATTAAGTTCTTGCTTCTAGTCACACAAAATCAAGTGTTCATCTGAGGCCGAGATTCTAGAAGAACATTCAGTACCAACCATAGATTGTTAGAAGAGGTATGAGGAACCCAAAGACCCTAGAATAGGGTTACTGATTCCAACTGTTATAAGTTAGCACATGATAATGACAAATTCCCTAATGTCTCACCTCAAAACATGGACTAAAACTTAAGGATAAATTAGGACCCAGTTGAATGAACTTTTATCTCTTGATAAGACAGCTAAAAACCAAACAAACAAAAAACCCCAAAAACCTCATGGTTTGATTCTTCTGGTCGTCAAAGTACACCATCAATTGAATTTCTTCCCCTGTTACTATTAAGGAAAGATTAGGCTCTGATTCAAAAGGCTACAAACCTGAGAATTAGAATATAGCTGGAGAATTGAACTTAGAGGACCTCAAGTACCACAAATACTCCAGATCCTGTGAAGGGCCTCTTACCTCATGTTATGGATTGAATTGTATTCCCCAGAAATATGTGTTGTAAATCTTAACCCTTATACCAGTGGGCAGGTGAGTTGGTGGCACAGTTAACCACTGTTAACTGTGTTAGAAGCCCTGAGCTTCTAACTGAAATGTCGGTGGTTTGAATTCACAAGCTGCTTCCAGGAAAAAGATGTGGCAGTCTGCTTTGGTAAAGATTTACACCTCTGGAAACCTTATGGGGCAATTCTACCCTGTAGAATCAGGGTTGCTAAGAGCTGAAATCAACTGGATATCAATGGGTTTGGGTTTTTGGTTTTTATACCTATGGATGTAATCCTATTTAGGAATGGGGTTTGATTTGTTATGTTAATGAGATGATATGAGTATAAGGCATGTCTTAAGCCAATCATTTTTGAGATATAAAAGGAATAGATTAGTCAGAAACAAGGAAATAGAATTGGGGAAAGATTGATGCCACATGGAGGTTACCAAGGAACTGAGGAAGAGAATCTGAGACAAGGATTTTTCCCCTTGATGGGCAGAGAGAGGCTTCCCCTAAGCTGGTGCCCTGTATTCAGACTTGTGGCCTCCTAAACTGTGAGAAAATAAATTTCTGCTCTTTGAAGACGTCTACTTGTGCTATTTCTGTTATAGTAGCACTAAGAAATTAAGACATCTTTTCTCTTTTGCAGAGGAATTGCTCTCTTATTATTATTTTTTGACAGAGCTCTTCTTCCTTTGCTTGATGTGCTTTTATGTTTTCCCCCCCTTCCTTTTGTGGTAAATGTATTGGCCACAAAACATTTGCCATTTCAACAATCCTCACATGTACAGTTCAGTGACACTAAGTATGTTCATCATTTTGTTCAACCATCAACTTTAACTACACCTGAATTTTTCCATCATCCTTAACAGAAGCTCAGTGTTCCCTAAGTGTTGTGTCTTCATTTCTTCCTATGCTCTTTTGCTTTTGAGAGTTTATTTTTAGGAATAAACCAAAAATATTTTACTTCTTCCCTTGTCATTATTCTCAAGCCTGAAACCAGAATTAGATTTCAGCATGTACCAGGGAAGTTAATCTGGAGGTAGTGGCTTTCAATTGAGGAAGATTTTGTATCCCTAGGGGGCATTTATCCATGATGGAGACATTTGGATTGCCATTGCTAAGGGATATTATTGGCAACTGGTGGGTAGAGGACAAGATGCTGCTAAACCTCCAACAATGCACAGGGGAGACCTTCCCCCACAATGAAGAATTATTTGCACCAAAATTTCAGTAGTGTCTGATTTGGGAAAAGCTGATATAGGCAGAAGTCTTACACACCAAAAGTATTGCAGGGACTTTCTCCCATCCCCAAATGGGAACTACAATTGGGAATGGACTTTTAGCACACATGACTACAAGGGTAAAACATAATCCTACATTGGACTGCATTTGTGTACTTGATGTATTATCTAGAGAGTCTGCCTTCCATGGGCCAGTGCATGCTGCTGAATATGGTTTTCACTGTTTATTGGACTGTTTACTACAGACCTAGACCCAATGCTGGCTCACTCTGAAACTAAGGAGCTGTCAGAAATCCCATGGGACAAGTTAGAAGAAGAAAATCAAGCTCTCTATTTGATAAAATCCAACATCCATTCCTGATTTAAAAAAAAAAAACAAAACCAAAAAAAAAAAAAAAAAAAAACCTCTTAGAAAAATGGGAATAGAAGGGACAAACACAATAAAGGGCATATATGGAAAACCAACAGTCAACATTATTCTCAATGGAGACAGGCTAAAACCATTTCCCTTGAGAATAGAAACCAGACAAGGATGCCCTCTATCTCTACTTCTATTCAACATTGTATTGGAAGTCCCAGTCAGGGCAATAAGGCAATAAAGGGAAATCAAAGGCATCCAAATTGGTAAGGAAGAAGTAAAACTATCCCTATTTGCAGATGATATCATTCTATATTTACAAAACCCAAGAGACTCAGCCAGAAAACTACTGAAACTTATTGAAAGATTTAACATAATGGAAGGATACAAGATCAACATACAAAAATAAGTTGGATTCCTCCACACCAGCAAAGAAGTCTCTGAAAAGGAAATAAGGAAATCAGTAACATTTACAGTAGCTACCGAAAAGATAAGATAACTGGGAATAAATTTTACCAGGAACACAAAAGACCTATACAAAGAAAACTAAAAATCACTACATCAAGAAACTATAAGAGATAGATATAAATGGAGAAACATACCATGCTCATTTCAAGCACTTCATATGTATGTGAGAGCTAAACAATGAATAAGGAAGACTGGAGAAGAGTCAATGCTTTTTTACCAACTAAAAAAAGTCCTGGCCCAGACGGTTT
>NW_006922134.1:1132283-1136767 GCF_000298275.1 Orycteropus afer afer
ACTGTGGTCAATGTCATGAGACAAAGTATATGTGAACTGCTGTATGGAAAGTGAATTTGCTCTGTAAATCTTCACCCAAATCACAATTAAAAAAATTATTTTTTAAAATTATCAATCACAATTAAAAAAAAAATAAAAAGAGTTGTGGTGGTGGAGAAGAATGCTAAGAATACCATGGACTGCTAAAAGGACTAATGAATCTGTCCTGGAAGAGTTGCAGCTGAAATGCTTCTTGGAAGCAAGAATGGCCAGACTTCTCATCTACTTTGGTCATGTTGTAAGAAGGGACCATTCCCTGGAGAAGGATATCATGCTTGGTAACATGGAGGGACAACAAAAAAGGGGAAGGTCATCAACTAGATGGATTGACATGGTGGCTGCAATGATGGGCTCAGGTTTAGCAAGGATGGTGGGGCTGGCATAGGACCAGGCAGTGTTTCGTTCTGCTGTACATGAGGTCATTTTGAGTCAGAGACAACTCAATGGTACTTAACAACAACAACAACACCATGCTCATGTATAGGAAGATTGAACACTGAAAATGTCAATACTACTCAAAGCAATCTATACATTCAATGCAATCCCAACTCAGGTTCCATCAACATTCTTTAAAGATATAGAAAAACTAATCACTGATTTTATATGGAAAGGAAACAGACCTTGGATAAACAAAACACTGCAAAAGAAAAAGAACGAAGTAGGAGGTCTCACACTCCCAGATCTCAAAACCTACTACACAGGCACAGTTGTCAAAACAGCCTGCTGTTGGTACAGTAACAGACACATAGATCAGTGGAACAGAATTGTTGTTGTTGTTAAGTGCCGTTGAGTTGTTTCCGACTCATAGTGACCCCATGCACAGCAGAACGAAGACCCAGAAATTGATCCATCGACCTATGGTGAGCTGATTTTTGACAAAAGGCTGAAATCCGTTAAATGGGGACGAAATAGTCTCTTTGACAAATGGTGTTGGCAAAAATGGATATCAATTTGCAAAAAAGTGAAACAAAATCAATACCTCATACCATACACAAAATCTAACTCCAGATGGGTCAAAGACTTAAATGAGAAATCGAAAACTATAAAGTTCATCAAAGAAAAAATAGGGGCAAATTTAGGGGCCTTAATATATAGCATAAATAGACTATCAAGCATAACCCAAGATGCACAAACAGCAGAAGATAAACTAGATGATTGGGAACTTCTAAAAGTTAAATTCTCATGTGCATCAAAAGACTTCTCAAAAAAGAGCAAAAAGAGAACCTACAGACTGGGAAAAAAATATTCAGCAATGATATATCAGACAAAGGACTTATCTCTAAAATTTACAAAAACTTCAACACCTTAACATTGAAATGATAGTCTAATTAAAAAATGGGCAGAAGATATGAACAGAGACAGTTCACCAAAGAAGATATTCAGGCAGCCAACAAACACAAGAAGAAATGTTTGCAATCATTAGACATTTGAGAGATGCAAATCAAAACAACTATGAGATACCATCTCACCCCAGCATTAATAGCAAATTTCAACAAGAGAGAAAATAACAAATGCTGGTGAGGTTGTCAAGAGATTGGCACTCATATACATTGCTGGTGGGACTGTAAAATGATGCAGCCACTGTGGAAATTGGTATCACGATTCCTTAAAAAGTTGGAAATAGAAATACCATTTGATCTAGCAATCCAATTACTAGGTATATATCCTAAAGAAGTAAGAGGCAGGACATGAACAGATATGAACACCTATGGTCATTGCAGCACTGTTCACAATAGGAGATGGAAACAACTAATTGCCCATCAACCAAGGAATGGATAAACAAATTATGGTACATATACACAATAGAATACTATGCAACCCTAAAGAATAACATAGAATCTGCTACACACTGCATAATGTGGATGAACTTGGAGGACATTATGCTGAGTGAAATAAGTCAATTACAGAAGGACAAATATTATATTAGTCCATTATTGTAAAAAGTCAAGGAATGGTTTATATGTAGAAGGAAAATTTCTTTGTTGGTTAACAGGGATGGAAAGCTAAATTCCTAGATAGGTTGGAAAAAAAAAGAAAAGAAACCAAAGATTATTAGTGTTTTCCAGGGGTGGGAAGAAGGGGGAAGGAAGAACTTTTGTTTGTGGGGCATTGAGTTTATCATAATGGTCATGGAACATTTTGGAAAAGTATAGCAATAATGGTGGCACAACATGAAAAATGTCATCAATGTCCCTGAGCTGTAAATGTGCACGTTGTTATGTTGGCAAATGTCTTGTTGTGTATGTTTTCACCACAATAAAAGTAAACAAAACAAAAACCAAAACCAAAACAACAAACCTCTAGAACTCTAGAGTACCAGAATGGATCTGTCATAGCCTTCCTACCCTTCAGCAACTTGAGACATTCTTTGGTAAGGTGAGACCTCAGAACTTTAACACTGCTGTACTGTCTATCCTGTCTCTACTGGGAGTGTTAGTGGGAGATGCTGAAAAGAAATAGGCCCCTGGTTCAAAGATGGGAAAGGCTAGGTAGTAGGCATTTGACCAAAACATAAAAGGCAGCAGTGTCAATGGAACAATTAGAAATTTCTGACCATCAGAGTTTGTTTGGATGTGGTTAATTGATCATTGTGTCCCTAAGAATAACATATATGAATAACCTATGTATCAGGACAGGTTAGTTTGTGCTCCCAAATCTTAGTGGCTCAACACAATAAAAGTTTGTTTCTCCCTCATACTACACATACTTGACTTTGTGGAGTCAAAGACAAAATGTGGAAGGAGAAAGAGGCAAAATCTTCTCAGGAGATTAGTATGTCCTTCTGTGACTTGATGAGAGAGCAACTTCTTTATTCTCTTCTCCCTGAAACATTCCACCCAATCGAAAGGAGTGACTGGATGACACTGAAATCCCTTTAGAGAAGAATGCTGGATGTGACAGTGATATCCTTGATCCTTGGTGCTGAGCTCTCATGCTGGAAGACATGGCCTTCTCTTATGCCTAAAAGAAGAGTGAGCCAGAATATTTAGAGAATAAGGCTTAGATAGAGACTCCTCTTGATTTGGAGATCTATAAACTAAAAGACAAATTATTTGCCCCCTACACACCCAATATACAATGGTGGAATAGAGATATAAAGATACCTCATTCAAAAAGGGGATGATATAGCTGACACTGATCTGTGTAAGATACTGCCAGGTCCTGCCACCCTTGTTATAGGGAAGAATCTGATTCTGCTCTCTAACAGGGTGACCCAATTAATTTTTCTCTATATTCCTTGACTCCACTTTCTTTCTTTCTTTTTTGTTGTGATTTGGGCGAAAATTTACAGAGCAAATTCACTTTCCATACAGCAGTTCACATACACTTTGTCTCATGACATTGACCACAATTCACCACAATGCAACAGCTCCCCTCCCACTTCCTCATGACAGTCACCTCTTCCCTGTGTCTATTGCGCCATGACCCCTGCCCCCCTGAGCTGTCTTCTTGTGCATAAACAGCCCTTCTTTCTCCCATGATTGTTCTTTCCAAAGGAGTGTATTTACCTCAGGTGAATGTTCAACTCCTATGCCTGTCTTTTGCTTGGCTGGAAGCCATGGGTGTGGGTTCAAGTCCAGACCTGAAGGGCAGCTAAAGGCCATAGTCTCAGTGGTTCCACCAGGCTCTATCAGACCAGCAAACCTGGTCCCCCCTTTTTTTTCCAAACGATTTTGAGTTTTGTTCCACATTGTTCTCCCTCTCTATCCAGCATCTCCTATACATAGATCTCCCTCCGAGTGGTTGACATTGGCAGCCGGGCACCATCTAGTTTTTCTGGTCTCATAGTCGTATAGGCTGTGGATCGCATGGTGTACTACTTGCTAGGACTAATTCTTTCCATGAATCTTTGGTTTTCTTCATTCTTCTTTGCTCTGGATGAGGAGAGACCCATAGTTGCACCTAGATGGCTGCTTGCAAGTTTTTAAGGTCCCAGTCACTACTTGCCAAAGTAGGAGGTGGAACAATGTTTTATGTAGTATGCTATGCCAGTTGAGCCTGGCTCCTGTGACTATGGTCCCAAGTCCACAGGTTCAACTACTCGGTCCCTCTGGGTAACTGGCTGTGACCAAGAAGTGACTACAACTTCGGCCCTTGTCAGCTCTACTATACACCTGGGAGTTCAGATCATATAAATACACTTATAGGACCATGTCTGCCAACCCTGTACACGATCTTGGGTACACTCCCTGCTTCATAGGGATACCTAATAGTTCAGCCTGTCCTCCCATCTATCCACCCATATACCCATGTTTGCCTTCACTGACAATGCAGTACTGTATGTGCAAAAAGGTTCATCTTTCTTGTCTCTACTTCCCATGTACCTCTCTATGACTTCCTCTTCCTCAATGCCACCATGTTGATCGCACACATTTGGTACACTGCCCTTCTCTTCACCTAAATCAATACTTATCTCTATCTATCTAACAGTGTTCCCTACCCTC
>NW_006922134.1:1137471-1138010 GCF_000298275.1 Orycteropus afer afer
TAGAGATAAGTCTCTTGTCAGATATGTCATTGCCAAATATTTTTTCCCAATCTGTAGGTTCTCTTTTGATTCTTTTGGAGAAGTCTTTGGAAGCATGTAAGAATTTTATTTTTAGAAGGTCCCATTCATCTAGTTTCTCTTCTGCTGTTTGTGCATTTTGGGTTATGCTTTATAGTCTATTTATGCCATATATTAGGGCCCCATAATTGCCCCTAGCTTTTCCTTGAGGAACTCTATATAGGTCTATGTTTCACTTTTAAGTCTTTGATCCATCTGGAGTTAGTTTGTGTGTATGGTGTGAGGTACAGATCTTGTTTCATTCTCCAGCAAATGGATATCAAGTTTCCCCAGCACCATTTATTAAACAAACTTTCTCTTCCCCATTTAATGGATTTCAGCCTTTTGTCAAAGATAAGATGAACATAGGTTGATGGATTTATTTCTGGGTTCTCAATTCTATTCCATTAGTTTATGTGTCTGTCATTATACCAATACCAGGCATTTTTGACTACTGTGGCTGTGTAGTAGGTTTTGAGATC